>NW_025960210.1:0-33500 GCF_023159225.1 Perognathus longimembris pacificus
TATTTGTTTATTTAAATGAAGTCGACCAGTTGCCTGCCCTTCCTTCCATTATCCGTCACCGAGACAAACTGAACAAAGTTCTGAGGTCGACCTTGTAAAGATAAGGATTCAGGTCTGTCTGCTGTTTACCTTTGCTCCTGCGCGCACTGCCCTTCTCTCCACATTTATGTGTTTGTTTGTCTATCTAATCTTTTGGGTTTTTATTTCTAATGAGGTCGACCAGTTGTCTATTTATTATTTTTTTTACTACGCATCAAGCTGCGCTGCTTGTCTTTGCTCCTGTGTGCTCGCGCACTCTCGCCTTTTCCACTTATTTTTATTTTTGATTTATTTTTGATTTATTTTGTCAATTTAAAAAAAAATACGCATCGTGCTGTGCTGTTTGTGTTTGCTTGAGTGCATTCGCGCGCTCTCGCTTTCTCCACTTTACAATTTTTTTGTTATTATTTATCTATTCCTGAGAGTTTATCTTATTTTTTATTTGTTTATTTAAATGAAGTCGACCAGTTGCCTGCCCTTCCTTCCATTATCCGTCACCGAGACAAACTGAACAAAGTTCTGAGGTCGACCTTGTAAAGATAAGGATTCAGGTCGTCTGCTGTTTACCTTTGCTCCTGCGCGCACTGCCCTTCTCTCCACATTTATGTGTTTGTTTGTTTGTCTATCTAATCTTTTGGGTTTTTATTTCTAATGAGGTCGACCAGTTGTCTATTTATTATTTTTTTTACTACGCATCAAGCTGCGCTGCTTGTCTTTGCTCCTGTGTGCTCCGCACTCTCGCCTTTTCCACTTATTTTTATTTTTGATTTATTTTTGATTTATTTTGTCAATTTAAAAAAAATACGCATCGTGCTGTGCTGTTTGTGTTTGCTTGAGTGCATTCGCGCGCTCTCGCTTTCTCCACTTTACAATTTTTTTGTTATTATTTATCTATTCCTGAGAGTTTATCTTATTTTTTATTTGTTTATTTAAATGAAGTCGACCAGTTGCCTGCCCTTCCTTCCATTATCCGTCACCGAGACAAACTGAACAAAGTTCTGAGGTCGACCTTGTAAAGATAAGGATTCAGGTCTGTCTGCTGTTTACCTTTGCTCCTGCGCGCACTGCCCTTCTCTCCACATTTATGTGTTTGTTTGTTTGTCTATCTAATCTTTTGGGTTTTTATTTCTAATGAGGTCGACCAGTTGTCTATTTATTATTTTTTTTACTACGCATCAAGCTGCGCTGCTTGTCTTTGCTCCTGTGTGCTCGCGCACTCTCGCCTTTTCCCTTATTTTTATTTTTGATTTATTTTTGATTTATTTTGTCAATTTAAAAAAAAATACGCATCGTGCTGTGCTGTTTGTGTTTGCTTGAGTGCATTCGCGCGCTCTCGCTTTCTCCACTTTACAAATTTTTTGTTATTATTTATCTATTCCTGAGAGTTTATCTTATTTTTTATTTGTTTATTTAAATGAAGTCGACCAGTTGCCTGCCCTTCCTTCCATTATCCGTCACCGAGACAAACTGAACAAAGTTCTGAGGTCGACCTTGTAAAGATAAGGATTCAGGTCTGTCTGCTGTTTACCTTTGCTCCTGCGCGCACTGCCCTTCTCTCCACATTTATGTGTTTGTTTGTTTGTCTATCTAATCTTTTGGGTTTTTATTTCTAATGAGGTCGACCAGTTGTCTATTTATTATTTTTTTTACTACGCATCAAGCTGCGCTGCTTGTCTTTGCTCCTGTGTGCTCGCGCACTCTCGCCTTTTCCACTTATTTTTATTTTTGATTTATTTTTGATTTATTTTGTCAATTTAAAAAAAAATACGCATCGTGCTGTGCTGTTTGTGTTTGCTTGAGTGCATTCGCGCGCTCTCGCTTTCTCCACTTTACAATTTTTTGTTATTATTTATCTATTCCTGAGAGTTTATCTTATTTTTTATTTGTTTATTTAAATGAAGTCGACCAGTTGCCTGCCCTTCCTTCCATTATCCGTCACCGAGACAAACTGAACAAAGTTCTGAGGTCGACCTTGTAAAGATAAGGATTCAGGTCTGTCTGCTGTTTACCTTTGCTCCTGCGCGCACTGCCCTTCTCTCCACATTTATGTGTTTGTTTGTTTGTCTATCTAATCTTTTGGGTTTTTATTTCTAATGAGGTCGACCAGTTGTCTATTTATTATTTTTTTTACTACGCATCAAGCTGCGCTGCTTGTCTTTGCTCCTGTGTGCTCGCGCACTCTCGCCTTTTCCACTTATTTTTATTTTTGATTTATTTTTTATTTATTTTGTCAATTTAAAAAAAATACGCATCGTGCTGTGCTGTTTGTGTTTGCTTGAGTGCATTCGCGCGCTCTCGCTTTCTCCACTTTACAATTTTTTTGTTATTATTTATCTATTCCTGAGAGTTTATCTTATTTTTTATTTGTTTATTTAAATGAAGTCGACCAGTTGCCTGCCCTTCCTTCCATTATCCGTCACCGAGACAAACTGAACAAAGTTCTGAGGTCGACCTTGTAAAGATAAGGATTCAGGTCTGTCTGCTGTTTACCTTTGCTCCTGCGCGCACTGCCCTTCTCTCCACATTTATGTGTTTGTTTGTTTGTCTATCTAATCTTTTGGGTTTTTATTTCTAATGAGGTCGACCAGTTGTCTATTTATTATTTTTTTTACTACGCATCACGCTGCACTGCTTGTCTTTGCTCCTGTGTGCACGCGCACTCTTGCCTTTTCCTCTTATTTTTATTTTTGATTTATTTTTGATTTATTTTGTCAATTTAAAAAAAATACCCATCGTGCTGTGCTGTTTGTGTTTGCTTGAGTGCATTCGCGCGCTCTCGCTTTCTCCACTTTACAATTTTTTTGTTATTATTTATCAATTCCTGAGAGTTTATCTTATTTTTTATTTGTTTATTTAAATGAAGTCGACCAGTTGCCTGCCCTTCCTTCCATTATCCGTCACCGAGACAAACTGAACAAAGTTCTGAGGTCGACCTTGTAAAGATAAGGATTCAGGTCTGTCTGCTGTTTACCTTTGCTCCTGCGCGCACTGCCCTTCTCTCCACATTTATGTGTTTGTTTGTTTGTCTATCTAATCTTTTGGGTTTTTATTTCTAATGAGGTCGACCAGTTGTCTATTTATTATTTTTTTTACTACGCATCAACTGCGCTGCTTGTCTTTGCTCCTGTGTGCTCGCGCACTCTTGCCTTTTCCACTTATTTTTATTTTTGATTTATTTTTGATTTATTTTGTCAATTTTAAAAAAAAATACGGATCGTGCTGTGCTGTTTGTGTTTGCTGGAGTGCATTCGCGCGCTCTCGCTTTCTCCACTTTACAATTTTTTTGTTATTATTTATCTATTCCTGAGAGTTTATCTTATTTTTTATTTGTTTATTTAAATGAAGTCGACCAGTTGCCTGCCCTTCCTTCCATTATCCGTCACCGAGACAAACTGAACAAAGTTCTGAGGTCGACCTTGTAAAGATAAGGATTCAGGTCTGTCTGCTGTTTACCTTTTCTCCTGCGCGCACTGCCCTTCTCTCCACATTTATGTGTTTGTTTGTTGGTCTATCTAATCTTTTGGGTTTTTATTTCTAATGAGGTCGACCAGTTGTCTATTTATTATTTTTTTTACTACGCATCAAGCTGCGCTGCTTGTCTTTGCTCCTGTGTGCTCGCGCACTCTCGCCTTTTCCACTTATTTTTATTTTTGATTTATTTTTGATTTATTTTGTCAATTTTAAAAAAAAATACGCATCGTGCTGTGCTGTTTGTGTTTGCTTGAGTGCATTCGCGCGCTCTCGCTTTCTCCACTTTACAATTTTTTTGTTATTATTTATCTATTCCTGAGAGTTTATCTTATTTTTTATTTGTTTATTTAAATGAAGTCGACCAGTTGCCTGCCCTTCCTTCCATTATCCGTCACCGAGACAAACTGAACAAAGTTCTGAGGTCGACCTTGTAAAGATAAGTATTCAGGTCTGTCTGCTGTTTACCTTTGCTCCTGCGCGCACTGCCCTTCTCTCCACATTTATGTGTTTGTTTGTTTGTCTATCTAATCTTTTGGGTTTTTAATTCTAATGAGGTCGACCAGTTGTCTATTTATTAATTTTTTACTACGCATCAAGCTGCGCTGCTTGTCTTTGCTCCTGTGTGCTCACGCACTCTCGCCTTTTCCACTTATTTTTATTTTTGATTTATTTTTGATTTATTTTGTCAATTTTAAAAAAAATACGCATCGTGCTGTGCTGTTTGTGCTTGCTTGATTGCATTCGCGCGCTCTAGCTTTCTCCACTTTACAATTTTTTTGTTATTATTTATCTATTCCTGAGAGTTTATCTTATTTTTTATTTGTTTATTTAAATGAAGTCGACCAGTTGCCTGCCCTTCCTTCCATTATCCGTCACCGAGACAAACTGAACAAAGTTCTGAGGTCGACCTTGTAAAGATAAGGATTCAGGTCTGTTTGCTGTTTACCTTTGCTCCTGCACGCACTGCCCTTCTCTCCACATTTATGTGTTTGTTTGTTTGTCTATCTAATCTTTTGGGTTTTTATTTCTAATGAGGTCGACCAGTTGTCTATTTATTATTTTTTTTTACAACGCATCAAGATGCGCTGCTTGTCTTTGCTCCTGTGTGCTCGCGCACTCTCGCCTTTTCCACTTATTTTTATTTTTGATTTATTTTTGATTTATTTTGTCAATTTAAAAAAAAATACGCATCGTGCTGTGCTGTTTGTGTTTGCTTGAGTGCATTCGCGCGCTCTCGCTTTCTCCACTTTAAAATTTTTTGTTATTATTTATCTATTCCTGAGAGTTTATCTTATTTTTTATTTGTTTATTTAAATGATGTCGACCAGTTGCCTGCCCTTCCTTCCACTATCTGTCACCGAGACAAACTGAACAAAGTTCTGAGGTCGACCTTGTAAAGATAAGGATTCAGGTCTGTCTGCTGTTTACCTTTGCTCCTGCGCGCACTGCCCTTCTCTCCACATTTATGTGTTTGTTTGTCTATCTAATCTTTTGGGTTTTTATTTCTAATGAGGTCGACCAGTTGTCTATTTATTATTTTTTTTACTACGCATCAAGCTGCGCTGCTTGTCTTTGCTCCTGTGTGCTCGCGCACTCTCGCCTTTTCCACTTATTTTTATTTTTGATTTATTTTGTCAATTTAAAAAAAAAATACGCATCGTGCTGTGCTGTTTGTGTTTGCTTGAGTGCATTCGCGCGCTCTCGCTTTCTCCACTTTACAACATTTTTGTTATTATTTATCTATTCCTGAGAGTTTATCTTATTTTTTATTTGTTTATTTAAATGAAGTCGACCAGTTGCCTGCCCTTCCTTCCATTATCCGTCACCGAGACAAACTGAACAAAGTTCTGAGGTCGACGTTGTAAAGATAAGGATTCAGGTCGGTCTGCTGTTTACCTTTGCTCCTGCGCGCACTGCCCTTCTCTCCACATTTATGTGTTTGTTTGTTTGTCTATCTAATCTTTTGGGTTTTTATTACTAATGAGGTCGACCAGTTGTCTATTTATTATTTTTTTTACAACGCATCAAGCTGCGCTGCTTGTCTTTGCTCCTGTGTGCTCCCGCACTCTCGCCTTTTCCACTTATTTTTATTTTTGATTTATTTTTTATTTATTTTGTCAATTTAAAAAAAATACGCATCGTGCTGTGCTGTTTGTGTTTGCTTGAGTGCATTCACGCGCTCTCGCTTTCTCCACTTTCAATTTTTTGGTTATTATTTATCTATTCCTGAGAGTTTATCTTATTTTTATTTGTTTATTTAAATAAAGTCGACCAGTTGCCTGCCCTTCCTTCCATTATCCGTCACCGAGACAAACTGAACAAAGTTCTGAGGTCGACCTTGTAAAGATAAGGATTCAGGTCTGTCTGCTGTTTACCTTGGCTCCTGCGCGCACTGCCCTTCTCTCCACATTTATGTGTTTGTTTGTTTGTCTATCTAATCTTTTGGGTTTTTATTTCTAATGAGGTCGACCAGTTGTCTATTTATTATTTTTTTTACTACGCATCAAGCTGCGCTGCTTGTGTTTGCTCCTGTGTGCTCGCGCACTCTCGCCTTTTCCACTTATTTTTATTTTTGATTTATTTTTGACTTATTTTGTCAATTTAAAAAAAATACGCATCGTGCTGTGCTGTTTGTGTTTGCTTGAGTGCATTCGCGCGCTCTCGCTTTCTCCACTTTAAAATTTTTTGTTATTATTTATCTATTCCTGAGAGTTTATCTTATTTTTTATTTGTTTATTTAAATGAAGTCGACCAGTTGCCTGCCCTTCCTTCCATTATCCGTCACCGAGACAAACTGAACAAAGTTCTGAGGTCGACCTTGTAAAGATAAGGATTCAGGTCTGTCTGCTGTTTACCTTTGCTCCTGCCCGCACTGCCCTTCTCTCCACATTTATGTGTTTGTTTGTTTGTCTATCTAATCTTTTGGGTTTTTATTTCTAATGAGGTCGACCAGTTGTCTATTTATTATTTTTTTTACTACGCATCACGCTGCACTGCTTGTCTTTGCTCCTGTGTGCACGCGCACTCTTGCCTTTTCCTCTTATTTTTATTTTTGATTTATTTTTGATTTATTTTGTCAATTTAAAAAAAATACATCGTGCTGTGCTGTTTGTGTTTGCTTGAGTGCATTCGCGCGCTCTCGCTTTCTCCACTTTACAATTTTTTTGTTATTATTTATCAATTCCTGAGAGTTTATCTTATTTTTTATTTGTTTATTTAAATGAAGTCGACCAGTTGCCTGCCCTTCCTTCCATTATCCGTCACCGAGACAAACTGAACAAAGTTCTGAGGTCGACCTTGTAAAGATAAGGATTCAGGTCTGTCTGCTGTTTACCTTTGCTCCTGCGCGCACTGCCCTTCTCTCCACATTTATGTGTTTGTTTGTTTGTCTATCTAATCTTTTGGGTTTTTATTTCTAATGAGGTCGACCAGTTGTCTATTTATTATTTTTTTTACTACGCATCAACTGCGCTGCTTGTCTTTGCTCCTGTGTGCTCGCGCACTCTTGCCTTTTCCACTTATTTTTATTTTTGATTTATTTTTGATTTATTTTGTCAATTTTAAAAAAAAACGGATCGTGCTGTGCTGTTTGTGTTTGCTGGAGTGCATTCGCGCGCTCTCGCTTTCTCCACTTTACAATTTTTTTGTTATTATTTATCTATTCCTGAGAGTTTATCTTATTTTTTATTTGTTTATTTAAATGAAGTCGACCAGTTGCCTGCCCTTCCTTCCATTATCCGTCACCGAGACAAACTGAACAAAGTTCTGAGGTCGACCTTGTAAAGATAAGGATTCAGGTCTGTCTGCTGTTTACCTTTGCTCCTGCGCGCACTGCCCTTCTCTCCACATTTATGTGTTTGTTTGTTTGTCTATCTAATCTTTTGGGTTTTTATTTCTAATGAGGTCGACCAGTTGTCTATTTATTATTTTTTTTACTACGCATCAAGCTGCGCTGCTTGTCTTTGCTCCTGTGTGCTCGCGCACTCTCGCCTTTTCCACTTATTTTTATTTTTGATTTATTTTTGATTTATTTTGTCAATTTTAAAAAAAAATACGCATCGTGCTGTGCTGTTTGTGTTTGCTTGAGTGCATTCGCGCGCTCTCGCTTTCTCCACTTTACAATTTTTTGTTATTATTTATCTATTCCTGAGAGTTTATCTTATTTTTTATTTGTTTATTTAAATGAAGTCGACCAGTTGCCTGCCCTTCCTTCCATTATCCGTCACCGAGACAAACTGAACAAAGTTCTGAGGTCGACCTTGTAAAGATAAGGATTCAGGTCTGTCTGCTGTTTACCTTTGCTCCTGCGCGCACTGCCCTTCTCTCCACATTTATGTGTTTGTTTGTTTGTCTATCTAATCTTTTGGGTTTTTATTTCTAATGAGGTCGACCAGTTGTCTATTTATTATTTTTTTACTACGCATCAAGCTGCGCTGCTTGTCTTTGCTCCTGTGTGCTCGCGCACTCTCGCCTTTTCCACTTATTTTTATTTTTGATTTATTTTTGATTTATTTTGTCAATTTAAAAAAAATACGCATCGTGCTGTGCTGTTTGTGTTTGCTTGAGTGCATTCGCGCGCTCTCGCTTTCTCCACTTTACAATTTTTTTGTTATTATTTATCTATTCCTGAGAGTTTATCTTATTTTTTATTTGTTTATTTAAATGAAGTCGACCAGTTGCCTGCCCTTCCTTCCATTATCCGTCACCGAGACAAACTGAACAAAGTTCTGAGGTCGACCTTGTAAAGATAAGGATTCAGGTCTGTCTGCTGTTTACCTTTGCTCCTGCGCGCACTGCCCTTCTCTCCACATTTATGTGTTTGTTTGTTTGTCTATCTAATCTTTTGGGTTTTTATTTCTAATGAGGTCGACCAGTTGTCTATTTATTATTTTTTTTACAACGCATCAAGCTGCGCTGCTTGTCTTTGCTCCTGTGTGCTCGCGCACTCTCGCCTTTTCCACTTATTTTTATTTTTGATTTATTTTTGATTTATTTTGTCAATTTAAAAAAAATACGCATCGTGCTGTGCTGTTTGTGTTTGCTTGAGTGCATTCGCGCGCTCTCGCTTTCTCCACTTTACAATTTTTTTGTTATTATTTATCTATTCCTGAGAGTTTATCTTATTTTTTATTTGTTTATTTAAATGAAGTCGACCAGTTGCCTGCCCTTCCTTCCATTATCCGTCACCGAGACAAACTGAACAAAGTTCTGAGGTCGACCTTGTAAAGATAAGGATTCAGGTCTGTCTGCTGTTTACCTTTGCTCCTGCGCGCACTGCCCTTCTCTCCACATTTATGTGTTTGTTTGTTTGTCTATCTAATCTTTTGGGTTTTTATTTCTAATGAGGTCGACCAGTTGTCTATTTATTATTTTTTTTACTACGCATCAAGCTGCGCTGCTTGTCTTTGCTCCTGTGTGCTCGCGCACTCTCGCCTTTTCCACTTATTTTTATTTTTGATTTATTTTTGATTTATTTTGTCAATTTAAAAAAAATACGCATCGTGCTGTGCTGTTTGTGTTTGCTTGAGTGCATTCGCGCGCTCTCGCTTTCTCCACTTTACAATTTTTTTGTTATTATTTATCTATTCCTGAGAGTTTATCTTATTTTTTATTTGTTTATTTAAATGAAGTCGACCAGTTGCCTGCCCTTCCTTCCATTATCCGTCACCGAGACAAACTGAACAAAGTTCTGAGGTCGACCTTGTAAAGATAAGGATTCAGGTCTGTCTGCTGTTTACCTTTGCTCCTGCGCGCACTGCCCTTCTCTCCACATTTATGTGTTTGTTTGTTTGTCTATCTAATCTTTTGGGTTTTTATTTCTAATGAGGTCGACCAGTTGTCTATTTATTATTTTTTTTACAACGCATCAAGCTGCGCTGCTTGTCTTTGCTCCTGTGTGCTCGCGCACTCTCGCCTTTTCCACTTATTTTTATTTTTGATTTATTTTTGATTTATTTTGTCAATTTAAAAAAAAACGCATCGTGCTGTGCTGTTTGTGTTTGCTTGAGTGCATTCGCGCGCTCTCGCTTTCTCCACTTTACAATTTTTTGTTATTATTTATCTATTCCTGAGAGTTTATCTTATTTTTTATTTGTTTATTTAAATGAAGTCGACCAGTTGCCTGCCCTTCCTTCCATTATCCGTCACCGAGACAAACTGAACAAAGTTCTGAGGTCGACCTTGTAAAGATAAGGATTCAGGTCTGTCTGCTGTTTACCTTTGCTCCTGCGCGCACTGCCCTTCTCTCCACATTTATGTGTTTGTTTGTTTGTCTATCTAATCTTTTGGGTTTTTATTTCTAATGAGGTCGACCAGTTGTCTATTTATTATTTTTTTTACTACGCATCAAGCTGCGCTGCTTGTCTTTGCTCCTGTGTGCTCGCGCACTCTCGCCTTTTCCACTTATTTTTTTTTTGATTTATTTTTGATTTATTTTGTCAATTTAAAAAAAAACGCATCGTGCTGTGCTGTTTGTGTTTGCTTGAGTGCATTCGCGCGCTCTCGCTTTCTCCACTTTACAATTTTTTGTTATTATTTATCTATTCCTGAGAGTTTATCTTATTTTTTATTTGTTTATTTAAATGAAGTCGACCAGTTGCCTGCCCTTCCTTCCATTATCCGTCACCGAGACAAACTGAACAAAGTTCTGAGGTCGACCTTGTAAAGATAAGGATTCAGGTCTGTCTGCTGTTTACCTTTGCTCCTGCGCGCACTGCCCTTCTCTCCACATTTATGTGTTTGTTTGTTTGTCTATCTAATCTTTTGGGTTTTTATTTCTAATGAGGTCGACCAGTTGTCTATTTATTATTTTTTTTACTACGCATCAAGCTGCGCTGCTTGTCTTTGCTCCTGTGTGCTCGCGCACTCTCGCCTTTTCCACTTATTTTTATTTTTGATTTATTTTTGATTTATTTTGTCAATTTAAAAAAAATACGCATCGTGCTGTGCTGTTTGTGTTTGCTTGAGTGCATTCGCGCGCTCTCGCTTTCTCCACTTTACAATTTTTTTGTTATTATTTATCTATTCCTGAGAGTTTATCTTATTTTTTATTTGTTTATTTAAATGAAGTCGACCAGTTGCCTGCCCTTCCTTCCATTATCCGTCACCGAGACAAACTGAACAAAGTTCTGAGGTCGACCTTGTAAAGATAAGGATTCAGGTCTGTCTGCTGTTTACCTTTGCTCCTGCGCGCACTGCCCTTCTCTCCACATTTATGTGTTTGTTTGTTTGTCTATCTAATCTTTTGGGTTTTTATTTCTAATGAGGTCGACCAGTTGTCTATTTATTATTTTTTTTACTACGCATCAAGCTGCGCTGCTTGTCTTTGCTCCTGTGTGCTCGCGCACTCTCGCCTTTTCCACTTATTTATTTTTGATTTATTTTTGATTTATTTTGTCAATTTAAAAAAAATACGCATCGTGCTGTGCTGTTTGTGTTTGCTTGAGTGCATTCGCGCGCTCTCGCTTTCTCCACTTTACAATTTTTTTGTTATTATTTATCTATTCCTGAGAGTTTATCTTATTTTTTATTTGTTTATTTAAATGAAGTCGACCAGTTGCCTGCCCTTCCTTCCATTATCCGTCACCGAGACAAACTGAACAAAGTTCTGAGGTCGACCTTGTAAAGATAAGGATTCAGGTCTGTCTGCTGTTTACCTTTGCTCCTGCGCGCACTGCCCTTCTCTCCACATTTATGTGTTTGTTTGTTTGTCTATCTAATCTTTTGGGTTTTTATTTCTAATGAGGTCGACCAGTTGTCTATTTATTATTTTTTTTACTACGCATCAAGCTGCGCTGCTTGTCTTTGCTCCTGTGTGCTCGCGCACTCTCGCCTTTTCCACTTATTTTTATTTTTGATTTATTTTTGATTTATTTTGTCAATTTTAAAAAAAATACGCATCGTGCTGTGCTGTTTGTGTTTGCTTGAGTGCATTCGCGCGCTCTCGCTTTCTCCACTTTACAATTTTTTGTTATTATTTATCTATTCCTGAGAGTTTATCTTATTTTTTATTTGTTTATTTAAATGAAGTCGACCAGTTGCCTGCCCTTCCTTCCATTATCCGTCACCGAGACAAACTGAACAAAGTTCTGAGGTCGACCTTGTAAAGATAAGGATTCAGGTCTGTCTGCTGTTTACCTTTGCTCCTGCGCGCACTGCCCTTCTTCCACATTTATGTGTTTGTTTGTTTGTCTATCTAATCTTTTGGGTTTTTATTTCTAATGAGGTCGACCAGTTGTCTATTTATTATTTTTTTACTACGCATCAAGCTGCGCTGCTTGTCTTTGCTCCTGTGTGCTCGCGCACTCTCGCCTTTTCCACTTATTTTTATTTTTGATTTATTTTTGATTTATTTTGTCAATTTTTAAAAAAAATACGCATCGTGCTGTGCTGTTTGTGTTTGCTTGAGTGCATTCGCGCGCTCTCGCTTTCTCCACTTTACAATTTTTTTGTTATTATTTATCTATTCCTGAGAGTTTATCTTATTTTTTATTTGTTTATTTAAATGAAGTCGACCAGTTGCCTGCCCTTCCTTCCATTATCCGTCACCGAGACAAACTGAACAAAGTTCTGAGGTCGACCTTGTAAAGATAAGGATTCAGGTCTGTCTGCTGTTTACCTTTGCTCCTGCGCGCACTGCCCTTCTCTCCACATTTATGTGTTTGTTTGTTTGTCTATCTAATCTTTTGGGTTTTTATTTCTAATGAGGTCGACCAGTTGTCTATTTATTATTTTTTTTACTACGCATCAAGCTGCGCTGCTTGTCTTTGCTCCTGTGTGCTCGCGCACTCTCGCCTTTTCCACTTATTTTTATTTTTGATTTATTTTTGATTTATTTTGTCAATTTAAAAAAAAATACGCATCGTGCTGTGCTGTTTGTGTTTGCTTGAGTGCATTCGCGCGCTCTCGCTTTCTCCACTTTACAATTTTTTTGTTATTATTTATCTATTCCTGAGAGTTTATCTTATTTTTTATTTGTTTATTTAAATGAAGTCGACCAGTTGCCTGCCCTTCCTTCCATTATCCGTCACCGAGACAAACTGAACAAAGTTCTGAGGTCGACCTTGTAAAGATAAGGATTCAGGTCTGTCTGCTGTTTACCTTTGCTCCTGCGCGCACTGCCCTTCTCTCCACATTTATGTGTTTGTTTGTTTGTCTATCTAATCTTTTGGGTTTTTATTTCTAATGAGGTCGACCAGTTGTCTATTTATTATTTTTTTTACTACGCATCAAGCTGCGCTGCTTGTCTTTGCTCCTGTGTGCTCGCGCACTCTCGCCTTTTCCACTTATTTTTATTTTTGATTTATTTTTGATTTATTTTGTCAATTTAAAAAAAATACGCATCGTGCTGTGCTGTTTGTGTTTGCTTGAGTGCATTCGCGCGCTCTCGCTTTCTCCACTTTACAATTTTTTTGTTATTATTTATCTATTCCTGAGAGTTTATCTTATTTTTTATTTGTTTATTTAAATGAAGTCGACCAGTTGCCTGCCCTTCCTTCCATTATCCGTCACCGAGACAAACTGAACAAAGTTCTGAGGTCGACCTTGTAAAGATAAGGATTCAGGTCTGTCTGCTGTTTACCTTTGCTCCTGCGCGCACTGCCCTTCTCTCCACATTTATGTGTTTGTTTGTCTATCTAATCTTTTGGGTTTTTATTTCTAATGAGGTCGACCAGTTGTCTATTTATTATTTTTTTTACTACGCATCAAGCTGCGCTGCTTGTCTTTGCTCCTGTGTGCTCGCGCACTCTCGCCTTTTCCACTTATTTTTATTTTTGATTTATTTTTGATTTATTTTGTCAATTTAAAAAAAAAATACGCATCGTGCTGTGCTGTTTGTGTTTGCTTGAGTGCATTCGCGCGCTCTCGCTTTCTCCACTTTACAAATTTTTTTGTTATTATTTATCTATTCCTGAGAGTTTATCTTATTTTTTATTTGTTTATTTAAATGAAGTCGACCAGTTGCCTGCCCTTCCTTCCATTATCCGTCACCGAGACAAACTGAACAAAGTTCTGAGGTCGACCTTGTAAAGATAAGGATTCAGGTCTGTCTGCTGTTTACCTTTGCTCCTGCGCGCACTGCCCTTCTCTCCACATTTATGTGTTTGTTTGTTTGTCTATCTAATCTTTTGGGTTTTTATTTCTAATGAGGTCGACCAGTTGTCTATTTATTATTTTTTTTACTACGCATCAAGCTGCGCTGCTTGTCTTTGCTCCTGTGTGCTCGCGCACTCTCGCCTTTTCCACTTATTTTTATTTTTGATTTATTTTTGATTTATTTTGTCAATTTAAAAAAAATACGCATCGTGCTGTGCTGTTTGTGTTTGCTTGAGTGCATTCGCGCGCTCTCGCTTTCTCCACTTTACAATTTTTTGTTATTATTTATCTATTCCTGAGAGTTTATCTTATTTTTTATTTGTTTATTTAAATGAAGTCGACCAGTTGCCTGCCCTTCCTTCCATTATCCGTCACCGAGACAAACTGAACAAAGTTCTGAGGTCGACCTTGTAAAGATAAGGATTCAGGTCTGTCTGCTGTTTACCTTTGCTCCTGCGCGCACTGCCCTTCTCTCCACATTTATGTGTTTGTTTGTTTGTCTATCTAATCTTTTGGGTTTTTATTTCTAATGAGGTCGACCAGTTGTCTATTTATTATTTTTTTTACTACGCATCAAGCTGCGCTGCTTGTCTTTGCTCCTGTGTGCTCGCGCACTCTCGCCTTTTCCACTTATTTTTATTTTTGATTTATTTTTGATTTATTTTGTCAATTTAAAAAAAAATACGCATCGTGCTGTGCTGTTTGTGTTTGCTTGAGTGCATTCGCGCGCTCTCGCTTTCTCCACTTTACAATTTTTTGTTATTATTTATCTATTCCTGAGAGTTTATCTTATTTTTTATTTGTTTATTTAAATGAAGTCGACCAGTTGCCTGCCCTTCCTTCCATTATCCGTCACCGAGACAAACTGAACAAAGTTCTGAGGTCGACCTTGTAAAGATAAGGATTCAGGTCTGTCTGCTGTTTACCTTTGCTCCTGCGCGCACTGCCCTTCTCTCCACATTTATGTGTTTGTTTGTTTGTCTATCTAATCTTTTGGGTTTTTATTTCTAATGAGGTCGACCAGTTGTCTATTTATTATTTTTTTTACTACGCATCAAGCTGCGCTGCTTGTCTTTGCTCCTGTGTGCTCGCGCACTCTCGCCTTTTCCACTTATTTTTATTTTTGATTTATTTTTGATTTATTTTGTCAATTTAAAAAAAATAGCATCGTGCTGTGCTGTTTGTGTTTGCTTGAGTGCATTCGCGCGCTCTCGCTTTCTCCACTTTACAATTTTTTTGTTATTATTTATCTATTCCTGAGAGTTTATCTTATTTTTTATTTGTTTATTTAAATGAAGTCGACCAGTTGCCTGCCCTTCCTTCCATTATCCGTCACCGAGACAAACTGAACAAAGTTCTGAGGTCGACCTTGTAAAGATAAGGATTCAGGTCTGTCTGCTGTTTACCTTTGCTCCTGCGCGCACTGCCCTTCTCTCCACATTTATGTGTTTGTTTGTTTGTCTATCTAATCTTTTGGGTTTTTATTTCTAATGAGGTCGACCAGTTGTCTATTTATTATTTTTTTTACTACGCATCAAGCTGCGCTGCTTGTCTTTGCTCCTGTGTGCTCGCGCACTCTTGCCTTTTCCACTTATTTTTATTTTTGATTTATTTTTGATTTATTTTGTCAATTTAAAAAAAAACGCATCGTGCTGTGCTGTTTGTGTTTGCTTGAGTGCATTCGCGCGCTCTCGCTTTCTCCACTTTACAATTTTTTTGTTATTATTTATCTATTCCTGAGAGTTTATCTTATTTTTTATTTGTTTATTTAAATGAAGTCGACCAGTTGCCTGCCCTTCCTTCCATTATCCGTCACCGAGACAAACTGAACAAAGTTCTGAGGTCGACCTTGTAAAGATAAGGATTCAGGTCTGTCTGCTGTTTACCTTTGCTCCTGCGCGCACTGCCCTTCTCTCCACATTTATGTGTTTGTTTGTTTGTCTATCTAATCTTTTGGGTTTTTATTTCTAATGAGGTCGACCAGTTGTCTATTTATTATTTTTTTTACTACGCATCAAGCTGCGCTGCTTGTCTTTGCTCCTGTGTGCTCGCGCACTCTCGCCTTTTCCACTTATTTTTATTTTTGATTTATTTTTGATTTATTTTGTCAATTTTAAAAAAAAATACGCATCGTGCTGTGCTGTTTGTGTTTGCTTGAGTGCATTCGCGCGCTCTCGCTTTCTCCACTTTACAATTTTTTTGTTATTATTTATCTATTCCTGAGAGTTTATCTTATTTTTTATTTGTTTATTTAAATGAAGTCGACCAGTTGCCTGCCCTTCCTTCCATTATCCGTCACCGAGACAAACTGAACAAAGTTCTGAGGTCGACCTTGTAAAGATAAGGATTCAGGTCTGTCTGCTGTTTACCTTTGCTCCTGCGCGCACTGCCCTTCTCTCCACATTTATGTGTTTGTTTGTTTGTCTATCTAATCTTTTGGGTTTTTATTTCTAATGAGGTCGACCAGTTGTCTATTTATTATTTTTTACTACGCATCAAGCTGCGCTGCTTGTCTTTGCTCCTGTGTGCTCGCGCACTCTCGCCTTTTCCACTTATTTTTATTTTTGATTTATTTTTGATTTATTTTGTCAATTTAAAAAAAATACGCATCGTGCTGTGCTGTTTGTGTTTGCTTGAGTGCATTCGCGCGCTCTCGCTTTCTCCACTTTACAATTTTTTTGTTATTATTTATCTATTCCTGAGAGTTTATCTTATTTTTTATTTGTTTATTTAAATGAAGTCGACCAGTTGCCTGCCCTTCCTTCCATTATCCGTCACCGAGACAAACTGAACAAAGTTCTGAGGTCGACCTTGTAAAGATAAGGATTCAGGTCTGTCTGCTGTTTACCTTTGCTCCTGCACGCACTGCCCTTCTCTCCACATTTATGTGTTTGTTTGTTTGTCTATCTAATCTTTTGGGTTTTTATTTCTAATGAGGTCGACCAGTTGTCTATTTATTATTTTTTTTACTACGCATCAAGCTGCGCTGCTTGTCTTTGCTCCTGTGTGCTCGCGCACTCTCGCCTTTTCCACTTATTTTTATTTTTGATTTATTTTTGATTTATTTTGTCAATTTAAAAAAAAATACGCATCGTGCTGTGCTGTTTGTGTTTGCTTGAGTGCATTCGCGCGCTCTCGCTTTCTCCACTTTACAATTTTTTGTTATTATTTATCTATTCCTGAGAGTTTATCTTATTTTTTATTTGTTTATTTAAATGAAGTCGACCAGTTGCCTGCCCTTCCTTCCATTATCCGTCACCGAGACAAACTGAACAAAGTTCTGAGGTCGACCTTGTAAAGATAAGGATTCAGGTCTGTCTGCTGTTTACCTTTGCTCCTGCGCGCACTGCCCTTCTCTCCACATTTATGTGTTTGTTTGTTTGTCTATCTAATCTTTTGGGTTTTTATTTCTAATGAGGTCGACCAGTTGTCTATTTATTATTTTTTTTACTACGCATCAAGCTGCGCTGCTTGTCTTTGCTCCTGTGTGCTCGCGCACTCTCGCCTTTTCCACTTATATTTTATTTTTGATTTATTTTGTCAATTTAAAAAAAAACGCATCGTGCTGTGCTGTTTGTGTTTGCTTGAGTGCATTCGCGCGCTCTCGCTTTCTCCACTTTACAATTTTTTTGTTATTATTTATCTATTCCTGAGAGTTTATCTTATTTTTTATTTGTTTATTTAAATGAAGTCGACCAGTTGCCTGCCCTTCCTTCCATTATCCGTCACCGAGACAAACTGAACAAAGTTCTGAGGTCGACCTTGTAAAGATAAGGATTCAGGTCTGTCTGCTGTTTACCTTTGCTCCTGCGCGCACTGCCCTTCTCTCCACATTTATGTGTTTGTTTGTTTGTCTATCTAATCTTTTGGGTTTTTATTTCTAATGAGGTCGACCAGTTGTCTATTTATTATTTTTTTTACTACGCATCAAGCTGCGCTGCTTGTCTTTGCTCCTGTGTGCTCGCGCACTCTCGCCTTTTCCACTTATTTTTATTTTTGATTTATTTTTGATTTATTTTGTCAATTTAAAAAAAAACGCATCGTGCTGTGCTGTTTGTGTTTGCTTGAGTGCATTCGCGCGCTCTCGCTTTCTCCACTTTACAATTTTTTGTTATTATTTATCTATTCCTGAGAGTTTATCTTATTTTTTATTTGTTTATTTAAATGAAGTCGACCAGTTGCCTGCCCTTCCTTCCATTATCCGTCACCGAGACAAACTGAACAAAGTTCTGAGGTCGACCTTGTAAAGATAAGGATTCAGGTCTGTCTGCTGTTTACCTTTGCTCCTGCGCGCACTGCCCTTCTCTCCACATTTATGTGTTTGTTTGTTTGTCTATCTAATCTTTTGGGTTTTTATTTCTAATGAGGTCGACCAGTTGTCTATTTATTATTTTTTTTACTACGCATCAAGCTGCGCTGCTTGTCTTTGCTCCTGTGTGCTCGCGCACTCTCGCCTTTTCCACTTATTTTTATTTTTGATTTATTTTTGATTTATTTTGTCAATTTAAAAAAAATACGCATCGTGCTGTGCTGTTTGTGTTTGCTTGAGTGCATTCGCGCGCTCTCGCTTTCTCCACTTTACAATTTTTTTGTTATTATTTATCTATTCCTGAGAGTTTATCTTATTTTTTATTTGTTTATTTAAATGAAGTCGACCAGTTGCCTGCCCTTCCTTCCATTATCCGTCACCGAGACAAACTGAACAAAGTTCTGAGGTCGACCTTGTAAAGATAAGGATTCAGGTCTGTCTGCTGTTTACCTTTGCTCCTGCGCGCACTGCCCTTCTCTCCACATTTATGTGTTTGTTTGTTTGTCTATCTAATCTTTTGGGTTTTTATTTCTAATGAGGTCGACCAGTTGTCTATTTATTATTTTTTTTACTACGCATCAAGCTGCGCTGCTTGTCTTTGCTCCTGTGTGCTCGCGCACTCTCGCCTTTTCCACTTATTTTTATTTTTGATTTATTTTTGATTTATTTTGTCAATTTAAAAAAAATACGCATCGTGCTGTGCTGTTTGTGTTTGCTTGAGTGCATTCGCGCGCTCTCGCTTTCTCCACTTTACAATTTTTTTGTTATTATTTATCTATTCCTGAGAGTTTATCTTATTTTTTATTTGTTTATTTAAATGAAGTCGACCAGTTGCCTGCCCTTCCTTCCATTATCCGTCACCGAGACAAACTGAACAAAGTTCTGAGGTCGACCTTGTAAAGATAAGGATTCAGGTCTGTCTGCTGTTTACCTTTGCTCCTGCGCGCACTGCCCTTCTCTCCACATTTATGTGTTTGTTTGTTTGTCTATCTAATCTTTTGGGTTTTTATTTCTAATGAGGTCGACCAGTTGTCTATTTATTATTTTTTTTACTACGCATCAAGCTGCGCTGCTTGTCTTTGCTCCTGTGTGCTCGCGCACTCTCGCCTTTTCCACTTATTTTTATTTTTGATTTATTTTTGATTTATTTTGTCAATTTTAAAAAAAATACGCATCGTGCTGTGCTGTTTGTGTTTGCTTGAGTGCATTCGCGCGCTCTCGCTTTCTCCACTTTACAATTTTTTTGTTATTATTTATCTATTCCTGAGAGTTTATCTTATTTTTTATTTGTTTATTTAAATGAAGTCGACCAGTTGCCTGCCCTTCCTTCCATTATCCGTCACCGAGACAAACTGAACAAAGTTCTGAGGTCGACCTTGTAAAGATAAGGATTCAGGTCTGTCTGCTGTTTACCTTTGCTCCTGCGCGCACTGCCCTTCTCTCCACATTTATGTGTTTGTTTGTTTGTCTATCTAATCTTTTGGGTTTTTATTTCTAATGAGGTCGACCAGTTGTCTATTTATTATTTTTTTTACTACGCATCAAGCTGCGCTGCTTGTCTTTGCTCCTGTGTGCTCGCGCACTCTCGCCTTTTCCACTTATTTTTATTTTTGATTTATTTTTGATTTATTTTGTCAATTTAAAAAAAAATACGCATCGTGCTGTGCTGTTTGTGTTTGCTTGAGTGCATTCGCGCGCTCTCGCTTTCTCCACTTTACAATTTTTTTGTTATTATTTATCTATTCCTGAGAGTTTATCTTATTTTTTATTTGTTTATTTAAATGAAGTCGACCAGTTGCCTGCCCTTCCTTCCATTATCCGTCACCGAGACAAACTGAACAAAGTTCTGAGGTCGACCTTGTAAAGATAAGGATTCAGGTCTGTCTGCTGTTTACCTTTGCTCCTGCGCGCACTGCCCTTCTCTCCACATTTATGTGTTTGTTTGTTTGTCTATCTAATCTTTTGGGTTTTTATTTCTAATGAGGTCGACCAGTTGTCTATTTATTATTTTTTTTACTACGCATCAAGCTGCGCTGCTTGTCTTTGCTCCTGTGTGCTCGCGCACTCTCGCCTTTTCCACTTATTTTTATTTTTGATTTATTTTTGATTTATTTTGTCAATTTAAAAAAAATACGCATCGTGCTGTGCTGTTTGTGTTTGCTTGAGTGCATTCGCGCGCTCTCGCTTTCTCCACTTTACAATTTTTTTGTTATTATTTATCTATTCCTGAGAGTTTATCTTATTTTTTATTTGTTTATTTAAATGAAGTCGACCAGTTGCCTGCCCTTCCTTCCATTATCCGTCACCGAGACAAACTGAACAAAGTTCTGAGGTCGACCTTGTAAAGATAAGGATTCAGGTCTGTCTGCTGTTTACCTTTGCTCCTGCGCGCACTGCCCTTCTCTCCACATTTATGTGTTTGTTTGTTTGTCTATCTAATCTTTTGGGTTTTTATTTCTAATGAGGTCGACCAGTTGTCTATTTATTATTTTTTTTACTACGCATCAAGCTGCGCTGCTTGTCTTTGCTCCTGTGTGCTCGCGCACTCTCGCCTTTTCCACTTATTTTTATTTTTGATTTATTTTTGATTTATTTTGTCAATTTTAAAAAAAAATACGCATCGTGCTGTGCTGTTTGTGTTTGCTTGAGTGCATTCGCGCGCTCTCGCTTTCTCCACTTTACAATTTTTTTGTTATTATTTATCTATTCCTGAGAGTTTATCTTATTTTTTATTTGTTTATTTAAATGAAGTCGACCAGTTGCCTGCCCTTCCTTCCATTATCCGTCACCGAGACAAACTGAACAAAGTTCTGAGGTCGACCTTGTAAAGATAAGGATTCAGGTCTGTCTGCTGTTTACCTTTGCTCCTGCGCGCACTGCCCTTCTCTCCACATTTATGTGTTTGTTTGTTTGTCTATCTAATCTTTTGGGTTTTTATTTCTAATGAGGTCGACCAGTTGTCTATTTATTATTTTTTTTACTACGCATCAAGCTGCGCTGCTTGTCTTTGCTCCTGTGTGCTCGCGCACTCTCGCCTTTTCCACTTATTTTTATTTTTGATTTATTTTTGATTTATTTTGTCAATTTAAAAAAAATACGCATCGTGCTGTGCTGTTTGTGTTTGCTTGAGTGCATTCGCGCGCTCTCGCTTTCTCCACTTTACAATTTTTTTGTTATTATTTATCTATTCCTGAGAGTTTATCTTATTTTTTATTTGTTTATTTAAATGAAGTCGACCAGTTGCCTGCCCTTCCTTCCATTATCCGTCACCGAGACAAACTGAACAAAGTTCTGAGGTCGACCTTGTAAAGATAAGGATTCAGGTCTGTCTGCTGTTTACCTTTGCTCCTGCGCGCACTGCCCTTCTCTCCACATTTATGTGTTTGTTTGTTTGTCTATCTAATCTTTTGGGTTTTTATTTCTAATGAGGTCGACCAGTTGTCTATTTATTATTTTTTTTACTACGCATCAAGCTGCGCTGCTTGTCTTTGCTCCTGTGTGCTCGCGCACTCTCGCCTTTTCCACTTATTTTTATTTTTGATTTATTTTTGATTTATTTTGTCAATTTAAAAAAAAATACGCATCGTGCTGTGCTGTTTGTGTTTGCTTGAGTGCATTCGCGCGCTCTCGCTTTCTCCACTTTACAATTTTTTTGTTATTATTTATCTATTCCTGAGAGTTTATCTTATTTTTTATTTGTTTATTTAAATGAAGTCGACCAGTTGCCTGCCCTTCCTTCCATTATCCGTCACCGAGACAAACTGAACAAAGTTCTGAGGTCGACCTTGTAAAGATAAGGATTCAGGTCTGTCTGCTGTTTACCTTTGCTCCTGCGCGCACTGCCCTTCTCTCCACATTTATGTGTTTGTTTGTTTGTCTATCTAATCTTTTGGGTTTTTATTTCTAATGAGGTCGACCAGTTGTCTATTTATTATTTTTTTTACTACGCATCAAGCTGCGCTGCTTGTCTTTGCTCCTGTGTGCTCGCGCACTCTCGCCTTTTCCACTTATTTTTATTTTTGATTTATTTTTGATCAATTTAAAAAAAAATACGCATCGTGCTGTGCTGTTTGTGTTTGCTTGAGTGCATTCGCGCGCTCTCGCTTTCTCCACTTTACAATTTTTTGTTATTATTTATCTATTCCTGAGAGTTTATCTTATTTTTTATTTGTTTATTTAAATGAAGTCGACCAGTTGCCTGCCCTTCCTTCCATTATCCGTCACCGAGACAAACTGAACAAAGTTCTGAGGTCGACCTTGTAAAGATAAGGATTCAGGTCTGTCTGCTGTTTACCTTTGCTCCTGCGCGCACTGCCCTTCTCTCCACATTTATGTGTTTGTTTGTTTGTCTATCTAATCTTTTGGGTTTTTATTTCTAATGAGGTCGACCAGTTGTCTATTTATTATTTTTTTTACTACGCATCAAGCTGCGCTGCTTGTCTTTGCTCCTGTGTGCTCGCGCACTCTCGCCTTTTCCACTTATTTTTATTTTTGATTTATTTTGTCAATTTAAAAAAAAATACGCATCGTGCTGTGCTGTTTGTGTTTGCTTGAGTGCATTCGCGCGCTCTCGCTTTCTCCACTTTACAATTTTTTTGTTATTATTTATCTATTCCTGAGAGTTTATCTTATTTTTTATTTGTTTATTTAAATGAAGTCGACCAGTTGCCTGCCCTTCCTTCCATTATCCGTCACCGAGACAAACTGAACAAAGTTCTGAGGTCGACCTTGTAAAGATAAGGATTCAGGTCTGTCTGCTGTTTACCTTTGCTCCTGCGCGCACTGCCCTTCTCTCCACATTTATGTGTTTGTTTGTTTGTCTATCTAATCTTTTGGGTTTTTATTTCTAATGAGGTCGACCAGTTGTCTATTTATTATTTTTTTTACTACGCATCAAGCTGCGCTGCTTGTCTTTGCTCCTGTGTGCTCGCGCACTCTCGCCTTTTCCACTTATTTTTATTTTTGATTTATTTTTGATTTATTTTGTCAATTTAAAAAAAATACGCATCGTGCTGTGCTGTTTGTGTTTGCTTGAGTGCATTCGCGCGCTCTCGCTTTCTCCACTTTACAATTTTTTTGTTATTATTTATCTATTCCTGAGAGTTTATCTTATTTTTTATTTGTTTATTTAAATGAAGTCGACCAGTTGCCTGCCCTTCCTTCCATTATCCGTCACCGAGACAAACTGAACAAAGTTCTGAGGTCGACCTTGTAAAGATAAGGATTCAGGTCTGTCTGCTGTTTACCTTTGCTCCTGCGCGCACTGCCCTTCTCTCCACATTTATGTGTTTGTTTGTTTGTCTATCTAATCTTTTGGGTTTTTATTTCTAATGAGGTCGACCAGTTGTCTATTTATTATTTTTTTTACTACGCATCAAGCTGCGCTGCTTGTCTTTGCTCCTGTGTGCTCGCGCACTCTCGCCTTTTCCACTTATTTTTATTTTTGATTTATTTTTGATTTATTTTGTCAATTTAAAAAAAAATACGCATCGTGCTGTGCTGTTTGTGTTTGCTTGAGTGCATTCGCGCGCTCTCGCTTTCTCCACTTTACAATTTTTTTGTTATTATTTATCTATTCCTGAGAGTTTATCTTATTTTTTATTTGTTTATTTAAATGAAGTCGACCAGTTGCCTGCCCTTCCTTCCATTATCCGTCACCGAGACAAACTGAACAAAGTTCTGAGGTCGACCTTGTAAAGATAAGGATTCAGGTCTGTCTGCTGTTTACCTTTGCTCCTGCGCGCACTGCCCTTCTCTCCACATTTATGTGTTTGTTTGTTTGTCTATCTAATCTTTTGGGTTTTTATTTCTAATGAGGTCGACCAGTTGTCTATTTATTATTTTTTTTACTACGCATCAAGCTGCGCTGCTTGTCTTTGCTCCTGTGTGCTCGCGCACTCTCGCCTTTTCCACTTATTTTTATTTTTGATTTATTTTTGATTTATTTTGTCAATTTTAAAAAAAAATACGCATCGTGCTGTGCTGTTTGTGTTTGCTTGAGTGCATTCGCGCGCTCTCGCTTTCTCCACTTTACAATTTTTTTGTTATTATTTATCTATTCCTGAGAGTTTATCTTATTTTTTATTTGTTTATTTAAATGAAGTCGACCAGTTGCCTGCCCTTCCTTCCATTATCCGTCACCGAGACAAACTGAACAAAGTTCTGAGGTCGACCTTGTAAAGATAAGGATTCAGGTCTGTCTGCTGTTTACCTTTGCTCCTGCGCGCACTGCCCTTCTCTCCACATTTATGTGTTTGTTTGTTTGTCTATCTAATCTTTTGGGTTTTTATTTCTAATGAGGTCGACCAGTTGTCTATTTATTATTTTTTTTACTACGCATCAAGCTGCGCTGCTTGTCTTTGCTCCTGTGTGCTCGCGCACTCTCGCCTTTTCCACTTATTTTTATTTTTGATTTATTTTTGATTTATTTTGTCAATTTAAAAAAAATACGCATCGTGCTGTGCTGTTTGTGTTTGCTTGAGTGCATTCGCGCGCTCTCGCTTTCTCCACTTTACAATTTTTTTGTTATTATTTATCTATTCCTGAGAGTTTATCTTATTTTTTATTTGTTTATTTAAATGAAGTCGACCAGTTGCCTGCCCTTCCTTCCATTATCCGTCACCGAGACAAACTGAACAAAGTTCTGAGGTCGACCTTGTAAAGATAAGGATTCAGGTCTGTCTGCTGTTTACCTTTGCTCCTGCGCGCACTGCCCTTCTCTCCACATTTATGTGTTTGTTTGTTTGTCTATCTAATCTTTTGGGTTTTTATTTCTAATGAGGTCGACCAGTTGTCTATTTATTATTTTTTTTACTACGCATCAAGCTGCGCTGCTTGTCTTTGCTCCTGTGTGCTCGCGCACTCTCGCCTTTTCCACTTATTTTTATTTTTGATTTATTTTTGATTTATTTTGTCAATTTAAAAAAAATACGCATCGTGCTGTGCTGTTTGTGTTTGCTTGAGTGCATTCGCGCGCTCTCGCTTTCTCCACTTTACAATTTTTTGTTATTATTTATCTATTCCTGAGAGTTTATCTTATTTTTTATTTGTTTATTTAAATGAAGTCGACCAGTTGCCTGCCCTTCCTTCCATTATCCGTCACCGAGACAAACTGAACAAAGTTCTGAGGTCGACCTTGTAAAGATAAGGATTCAGGTCTGTCTGCTGTTTACCTTTGCTCCTGCGCGCACTGCCCTTCTCTCCACATTTATGTGTTTGTTTGTTTGTCTATCTAATCTTTTGGGTTTTTATTTCTAATGAGGTCGACCAGTTGTCTATTTATTATTTTTTTTACTACGCATCAAGCTGCGCTGCTTGTCTTTGCTCCTGTGTGCTCGCGCACTCTCGCCTTTTCCACTTATTTTTATTTTTGATTTATTTTTGATTTATTTTGTCAATTTAAAAAAAAAATACGCATCGTGCTGTGCTGTTTGTGTTTGCTTGAGTGCATTCGCGCGCTCTCGCTTTCTCCACTTTACAATTTTTTTGTTATTATTTATCTATTCCTGAGAGTTTATCTTATTTTTTATTTGTTTATTTAAATGAAGTCGACCAGTTGCCTGCCCTTCCTTCCATTATCCGTCACCGAGACAAACTGAACAAAGTTCTGAGGTCGACCTTGTAAAGATAAGGATTCAGGTCTGTCTGCTGTTTACCTTTGCTCCTGCGCGCACTGCCCTTCTCTCCACATTTATGTGTTTGTTTGTTTGTCTATCTAATCTTTTGGGTTTTTATTTCTAATGAGGTCGACCAGTTGTCTATTTATTATTTTTTTTACTACGCATCAAGCTGCGCTGCTTGTCTTTGCTCCTGTGTGCTCGCGCACTCTCGCCTTTTCCACTTATTTTTATTTTTGATTTATTTTTGATTTATTTTGTCAATTTAAAAAAAATACGCATCGTGCTGTGCTGTTTGTGTTTGCTTGAGTGCATTCGCGCGCTCTCGCTTTCTCCACTTTACAATTTTTTTGTTATTATTTATCTATTCCTGAGAGTTTATCTTATTTTTATTTGTTTATTTAAATGAAGTCGACCAGTTGCCTGCCCTTCCTTCCATTATCCGTCACCGAGACAAACTGAACAAAGTTCTGAGGTCGACCTTGTAAAGATAAGGATTCAGGTCTGTCTGCTGTTTACCTTTGCTCCTGCGCGCACTGCCCTTCTCTCCACATTTATGTGTTTGTTTGTTTGTCTATCTAATCTTTTGGGTTTTTATTTCTAATGAGGTCGACCAGTTGTCTATTTATTATTTTTTTTACTACGCATCAAGCTGCGCTGCTTGTCTTTGCTCCTGTGTGCTCGCGCACTCTCGCCTTTTCCACTTATTTTTATTTTTGATTTATTTTTGATTTATTTTGTCAATTTAAAAAAAATACGCATCGTGCTGTGCTGTTTGTGTTTGCTTGAGTGCATTCGCGCGCTCTCGCTTTCTCCACTTTACAATTTTTTGTTATTATTTATCTATTCCTGAGAGTTTATCTTATTTTTTATTTGTTTATTTAAATGAAGTCGACCAGTTGCCTGCCCTTCCTTCCATTATCCGTCACCGAGACAAACTGAACAAAGTTCTGAGGTCGACCTTGTAAAGATAAGGATTCAGGTCTGTCTGCTGTTTACCTTTGCTCCTGCCCGCACTGCCCTTCTCTCCACATTTATGTGTTTGTTTGTTTGTCTATCTAATCTTTTGGGTTTTTATTTCTAATGAGGTCGACCAGTTGTCTATTTATTATTTTTTTTACTACGCATCAAGCTGCGCTGCTTGTCTTTGCTCCTGTGTGCTCGCGCACTCTCGCCTTTTCCACTTATTTTTATTTTTGATTTATTTTTGATTTATTTTGTCAATTTAAAAAAATACGCATCGTGCTGTGCTGTTTGTGTTTGCTTGAGTGCATTCGCGCGCTCTCGCTTTCTCCACTTTACAATTTTTTTGTTATTATTTATCTATTCCTGAGAGTTTATCTTATTTTTTATTTGTTTATTTAAATGAAGTCGACCAGTTGCCTGCCCTTCCTTCCATTATCCGTCACCGAGACAAACTGAACAAAGTTCTGAGGTCGACCTTGTAAAGATAAGGATTCAGGTCTGTCTGCTGTTTACCTTTGCTCCTGCGCGCACTGCCCTTCTCTCCACATTTATGTGTTTGTTTGTTTGTCTATCTAATCTTTTGGGTTTTTATTTCTAATGAGGTCGACCAGTTGTCTATTTATTATTTTTTTTACTACGCATCAAGCTGCGCTGCTTGTCTTTGCTCCTGTGTGCTCGCGCACTCTCGCCTTTTCCACTTATTTTTATTTTTGATTTGTTTTTGATTTATTTTGTCAATTTAAAAAAAACGCATCGTGCTGTGCTGTTTGTGTTTGCTTGAGTGCATTCGCGCGCTCTCGCTTTCTCCACTTTACAATTTTTTTGTTATTATTTATCTATTCCTGAGAGTTTATCTTATTTTTTATTTGTTTATTTAAATGAAGTCGACCAGTTGCCTGCCCTTCCTTCCATTATCCGTCACCGAGACAAACTGAACAAAGTTCTGAGGTCGACCTTGTAAAGATAAGGATTCAGGTCTGTCTGCTGTTTACCTTTGCTCCTGCGCGCACTGCCCTTCTCTCCACATTTATGTGTTTGTTTGTTTGTCTATCTAATCTTTTGGGTTTTTATTTCTAATGAGGTCGACCAGTTGTCTATTTATTATTTTTTTTACTACGCATCAAGCTGCGCTGCTTGTCTTTGCTCCTGTGTGCTCGCGCACTCTCGCCTTTTCCACTTATTTTTATTTTTGATTTATTTTTGATTTATTTTGTCAATTTAAAAAAAAAACGCATCGTGCTGTGCTGTTTGTGTTTGCTTGAGTGCATTCGCGCGCTCTCGCTTTCTCCACTTTACAATTTTTTTGTTATTATTTATCTATTCCTGAGAGTTTATCTTATTTTTTATTTGTTTATTTAAATGAAGTCGACCAGTTGCCTGCCCTTCCTTCCATTATCCGTCACCGAGACAAACTGAACAAAGTTCTGAGGTCGACCTTGTAAAGATAAGGATTCAGGTCTGTCTGCTGTTTACCTTTGCTCCTGCGCGCACTGCCCTTCTTCCACATTTATGTGTTTGTTTGTTTGTCTATCTAATCTTTTGGGTTTTTATTTCTAATGAGGTCGACCAGTTGTCTATTTATTATTTTTTTACTACGCATCAAGCTGCGCTGCTTGTCTTTGCTCCTGTATGCTCGCGCACTCTCGCCTTTTCCACTTATTTTTATTTTCGATTTATTTTTGATTTATTTTGTCAATTTTTAAAAAAATACGCATCGTGCTGTGCTGTTTGTGTTTGCTTGAGTGCATTCGCGCGCTCTCGCTTTCTCCACTTTACAATTTTTTTGTTATTATTTATCTATTCCTGAGAGTTTATCTTATTTTTTATTTGTTTATTTAAATGAAGTCGACCAGTTGCCTGCCCTTCCTTCCATTATCCGTCACCGAGACAAACTGAACAAAGTTCTGAGGTCGACCTTGTAAAGATAAGGATTCAGGTCTGTCTGCTGTTTACCTTTGCTCCTGCGCGCACTGCCCTTCTCTCCACATTTATGTGTTTGTTTGTTTGTCTATCTAATCTTTTGGGTTTTTATTTCTAATGAGGTCGACCAGTTGTCTATTTATTATTTTTTTTACTACGCATCAAGCTGCGCTGCTTGTCTTTGCTCCTGTGTGCTCGCGCACTCTCGCCTTTTCCACTTATTTTTATTTTTGATTTATTTTTGATTTATTTTGTCAATTTAAAAAAAAATACGCATCGTGCTGTGCTGTTTGTGTTTGCTTGAGTGCATTCGCGCGCTCTCGCTTTCTCCACTTTACAATTTTTTTGTTATTATTTATCTATTCCTGAGAGTTTATCTTATTTTTTATTTGTTTATTTAAATGAAGTCGACCAGTTGCCTGCCCTTCCTTCCATTATCCGTCACCGAGACAAACTGAACAAAGTTCTGAGGTCGACCTTGTAAAGATAAGGATTCAGGTCTGTCTGCTGTTTACCTTTGCTCCTGCGCGCACTGCCCTTCTCTCCACATTTATGTGTTTGTTTGTTTGTCTATCTAATCTTTTGGGTTTTTATTTCTAATGAGGTCGACCAGTTGTCTATTTATTATTTTTTTTACTACGCATCAAGCTGCGCTGCTTGTCTTTGCTCCTGTGTGCTCGCGCACTCTCGCCTTTTCCACTTATTTTTATTTTTGATTTATTTTTGATTTATTTTGTCAATTTAAAAAAAATACGCATCATGCTGTGCTGTTTGTGTTTGCTTGAGTGCATTCGCGCGCTCTGCTTTCTCCACTTTACAATTTTTTTGTTATTATTTATCTATTCCTGAGAGTTTATCTTATTTTTTATTTGTTTATTTAAATGAAGTCGACCAGTTGCCTGCCCTTCCTTCCATTATCCGTCACCGAGACAAACTGAACAAAGTTCTGAGGTCGACCTTGTAAAGATAAGGATTCAGGTCTGTCTGCTGTTTACCTTTGCTCCTGCGCGCACTGCCCTTCTCTCCACATTTATGTGTTTGTTTGTTTGTCTATCTAATCTTTTGGGTTTTTATTTCTAATGAGGTCGACCAGTTGTCTATTTATTATTTTTTTACTACGCATCAAGCTGCGCTGCTTGTCTTTGCTCCTGTGTGCTCGCGCACTCTCGCCTTTTCCACTTATTTTTATTTTTGATTTATTTTTGTCAATTTAAAAAAAAATACGCATCGTGCTGTGCTGTTTGTGTTTGCTTGAGTGCATTCGCGCGCTCTCGCTTTCTCCACTTTACAATTTTTTTGTTATTATTTATCTATTCCTGAGAGTTTATCTTATTTTTTATTTGTTTATTTAAATGAAGTCGACCAGTTGCCTGCCCTTCCTTCCATTATCCGTCACCGAGACAAACTGAACAAAGTTCTGAGGTCGACCTTGTAAAGATAAGGATTCAGGTCTGTCTGCTGTTTACCTTTGCTCCTGCGCGCACTGCCCTTCTCTCCACATTTATGTGTTTGTTTGTTTGTCTATCTAATCTTTTGGGTTTTTATTTCTAATGAGGTCGACCAGTTGTCTATTTATTATTTTTTTTACTACGCATCAAGCTGCGCTGCTTGTCTTTGCTCCTGTGTGCTCGCGCACTCTCGCCTTTTCCACTTATTTTTATTTTTGATTTATTTTGTCAATTTAAAAAAAATACGCATCGTGCTGTGCTGTTTGTGTTTGCTTGAGTGCATTCGCGCGCTCTCGCTTTCTCCACTTTACAATTTTTTTGTTATTATTTATCTATTCCTGAGAGTTTATCTTATTTTTTATTTGTTTATTTAAATGAAGTCGACCAGTTGCCTGCCCTTCCTTCCATTATCCGTCACCGAGACAAACTGAACAAAGTTCTGAGGTCGACCTTGTAAAGATAAGGATTCAGGTCTGTCTGCTGTTTACCTTTGCTCCTGCGCGCACTGCCCTTCTCTCCACATTTATGTGTTTGTTTGTTTGTCTATCTAATCTTTTGGGTTTTTATTTCTAATGAGGTCGACCAGTTGTCTATTTATTATTTTTTTTACTACGCATCAAGCTGCGCTGCTTGTCTTTGCTCCTGTGTGCTCGCGCACTCTCGATTTTCCACTTATTTTTATTTTTGATTTATTTTTGATTTATTTTGTCAATTTAAAAAAAATACGCATCGTGCTGTGCTGTTTGTGTTTGCTTGAGTGCATTCGCGCGCTCTCGCTTTCTCCACTTTACAATTTTTTGTTATTATTTATCTATTCCTGAGAGTTTATCTTATTTTTTATTTGTTTATTTAAATGAAGTCGACCAGTTGCCTGCCCTTCCTTCCATTATCCGTCACCGAGACAAACTGAACAAAGTTCTGAGGTCGACCTTGTAAAGATAAGGATTCAGGTCTGTCTGCTGTTTACCTTTGCTCCTGCGCGCACTGCCCTTCTCTCCACATTTATGTGTTTGTTTGTTTGTCTATCTAATCTTTTGGGTTTTTATTTCTAATGAGGTCGACCAGTTGTCTATTTATTATTTTTTTTACTACGCATCAAGCTGCGCTGCTTGTCTTTGCTCCTGTGTGCTCGCGCACTCTCGCCTTTTCCACTTATTTTTATTTTTGATTTATTTTTGATTTATTTTGTCAATTTTAAAAAAAATACATCGTGCTGTGCTGTTTGTGTTTGCTTGAGTGCATTCGCGCGCTCTCGCTTTCTCCACTTTACAATTTTTTTGTTATTATTTATCTATTCCTGAGAGTTTATCTTATTTTTTATTTGTTTATTTAAATGAAGTCGACCAGTTGCCTGCCCTTCCTTCCATTATCCGTCACCGAGACAAACTGAACAAAGTTCTGAGGTCGACCTTGTAAAGATAAGGATTCAGGTCTGTCTGCTGTTTACCTTTGCTCCTGCGCGCACTGCCCTTCTCTCCACATTTATGTGTTTGTTTGTTTGTCTATCTAATCTTTTGGGTTTTTATTTCTAATGAGGTCGACCAGTTGTCTATTTATTATTTTTTTTACTACGCATCAACTGCGCTGCTTGTCTTTGCTCCTGTGTGCTCGCGCACTCTCGCCTTTTCCACTTATTTTTATTTTTGATTTATTTTTGATTTATTTTGTCAATTTTAAAAAAAATACGCATCGTGCTGTGCTGTTTGTGTTTGCTTGAGTGCATTCGCGCGCTCTCGCTTTCTCCACTTTACAATTTTTTTGTTATTATTTATCTATTCCTGAGAGTTTATCTTATTTTTTATTTGTTTATTTAAATGAAGTCGACCAGTTGCCTGCCCTTCCTTCCATTATCCGTCACCGAGACAAACTGAACAAAGTTCTGAGGTCGACCTTGTAAAGATAAGGATTCAGGTCTGTCTGCTGTTTACCTTTTCTCCTGCGCACACTGCCCTTCTCTCCACATTTATGTGTTTGTTTGTTGGTCTATCTAATCTTTTGGGTTTTTATTTCTAATGAGGTCGACCAGTTGTCTATTTATTATTTTTTTTACTACGCATCAAGCTGCGCTGCTTGTCTTTGCTCCTGTGTGCTCGCGCACTCTCGCCTTTTCCACTTATTTTTATTTTTGATTTATTTTTGATTTATTTTGTCAATTTAAAAAAAAATACGCATCGTGCTGTGCTGTTTGTGTTTGCTTGAGTGCATTCGCGCGCTCTCGCTTTCTCCACTTTACAATTTTTTTTGTTATTATTTATCTATTCCTGAGAGTTTATCTTATTTTTTATTTGTTTATTTAAATGAAGTCGACCAGTTGCCTGCCCTTCCTTCCATTATCCGTCACCGAGACAAACTGAACAAAGTTCTGAGGTCGACCTTGTAAAGATAAGGATTCAGGTCTGTCTGCTGTTTACCTTTGCTCCTGCGCGCACTGCCCTTCTCTCCACATTTATGTGTTTGTTTGTTTGTCTATCTAATCTTTTGGGTTTTTATTTCTAATGAGGTCGACCAGTTGTCTATTTATTATTTTTTTTACTACGCATCAAGCTGCGCTGCTTGTCTTTGCTCCTGTGTGCTCGCGCACTCTCGCCTTTTCCACTTATTTTTATTTTTGATTTATTTTGATCAATTTTAAAAAAAAATACGCATCGTGCTGTGCTGTTTGTGTTGCTTGAGTGCATTCGCGCGCTCTCGCTTTCTCCACTTTACAATTTTTTTGTTATTATTTATCTATTCCTGAGAGTTTATCTTATTTTTTATTTGTTTATTTAAATGAAGTCGACCAGTTGCCTGCCCTTCCTTCCATTATCCGTCACCGAGACAAACTGAACAAAGTTCTGAGGTCGACCTTGTAAAGATAAGGATTCAGGTCTGTCTGCTGTTTACCTTTGCTCCTGCGCGCACTGCCCTTCTCTCCACATTTATGTGTTTGTTTGTTTGTCTATCTAATCTTTTGGGTTTTTATTTCTAATGAGGTCGACCAGTTGTCTATTTATTATTTTTTTTACTACGCATCAAGCTGCGCTGCTTGTCTTTGCTCCTGTGTGCTCGCGCACTCTCGCCTTTTCCACTTATTTTTATTTTTGATTTATTTTTGATTTATTTTGTCAATTTAAAAAAAAATACGCATCGTGCTGTGCTGTTTGTGTTTGCTTGAGTGCATTCGCGCGCTCTCGCTTTCTCCACTTTACAATTTTTTGTTATTATTTATCTATTCCTGAGAGTTTATCTTATTTTTTATTTGTTTATTTAAATGAAGTCGACCAGTTGCCTGCCCTTCCTTCCATTATCCGTCACCGAGACAAACTGAACAAAGTTCTGAGGTCGACCTTGTAAAGATAAGGATTCAGGTCTGTCTGCTGTTTACCTTTGCTCCTGCGCGCACTGCCCTTCTCTCCACATTTATGTGTTTGTTTGTTTGTCTATCTAATCTTTTGGGTTTTTATTTCTAATGAGGTCGACCAGTTGTCTATTTATTATTTTTTTTACTACGCATCAAGCTGCGCTGCTTGTCTTTGCTCCTGTGTGCTCGCGCACTCTCGCCTTTTCCACTTATTTTTATTTTTGATTTATTTTGTCAATTTAAAAAAAAATACGCATCGTGCTGTGCTGTTTGTGTTTGCTTGAGTGCATTCGCGC
>NW_025960211.1:0-33336 GCF_023159225.1 Perognathus longimembris pacificus
ATAAACTCTCAGGAATAGATAAATAATAACAAAAAAATTGTAAAGTGGAGAAAGCGAGAGCGCGCGAATGCACTCAAGCAAACACAAACAGCACAGCACGATGCGTATTTTTTTTTTAAATTGACAAAATAAATCAAAAATAAATCAAAAATAAAAATAAGTGGAAAAGGGCTGGGGATGTAGCCTAGTGGCAAGAGTGCCTGCCTCGGATACACGAGGCCCTAGGTTCGATTCCCCTGCACCACATATACAGAAAACGGCCAGAGCGGCGCTGTGGCTCAAGTGGCAGAGTGCTAGCCTTGAGCGGGGAAGAACCCAGGGACGGTGCTCCGGCCCTGAGTCCAAGGCCCAGGACTCGCCAAAAAAAAAAAAAAACAAAAACAAAAATAAGTGGAAAAGGCGAGAGTGCGCGAGCACACAGGAGCAAAGACAAGCAGCGCAGCTTGATGCGTAGTAAAAAAAATAATAAATAGACAACTGGTCGACCTCAATTAGAAATAAAAACCCAAAAGATTAGATAGACAAAAAAACACATAAATGTGGAGAGAAGGGCAGTGCGCGCAGGAGCAAATGTAAACAGCAGACAGACCTGAATCCTTATCTTTACAAGGTCGACCTCAGAACTTTGTTCAGTTTGCCTCGGTGACGGATAATGGAAGGAAGGGCAGGCAACTGGTCGACTTCATTTAAATAAACAAATAAAAAATAAGATAAACTCTCAGGAATAGATAAATAATAACAAAAAAATTGTAAAGTGCACAAAGCGAGAGCGCGCGAATGCACTCAAGCAAACACAAACAGCACAGCACGATGCGTATTTTTTTTAAAATTGACAAAATAAATCAAAAATAAATCAAAAATAAAAATAAGTGGAAAAGGGCTGGGGATGTAGCCTAGTGGCAAGAGTGCCTGCCTCGGATACACGAGGCCCTAGGTTCGATTCCCCAGCACCACATATACAGAAAACGGCCAGAGCGGCGCTGTGGCTCAAGTGGCAGAGTGCTAGCCTTGAGCGGGAAGAACCCAGGGACGGTGCTCCGGCCCTGAGTCCAAGGCCCAGGACTCGCCAAAAAAAAAAAAAAACAAAAACAAAAATAAGTGGAAAAGGCGAGAGTGCGCGAGCACACAGGAGCAAAGACAAGCAGCGCAGCTTGATGCGTAGTAAAAAAAATAATAAATAGACAACTGGTCGACCTCATTAGAAATAAAAACCCAAAAGATTAGATAGACAAAAAAACACATAAATGTGGGAGAGAAGGGCAGTGCGCGCAGGAGCAAATGTAAACAGCAGACAGACCTGAATCCTTATCTTTACAAGGTCGACCTCAGAACTTTGTTCAGTTTGCCTCGGTGACGGATAATGGAAGGAAGGGCAGGCAACTGGTCGACTTCATTTAAATAAACAAATAAAAAATAAGATAAACTCTCAGGAATAGATAAATAATAACAAAAAAATTGTAAAGTGGAGAAAGCGAGAGCGCGCGAATGCACTCAAGCAAACACAAACAGCACAGCACGATGCGTATTTTTTTTTAAATTGACAAAATAAATCAAAAATAAATCAAAAATAAAAATAAGTGGAAAAGGGCTGGGGATGTAGCCTAGTGGCAAGAGTGCCTGCCTCGGATACACGAGGCCCTAGGTTCGATTCCCCTGCACCACATATACAGAAAACGGCCAGAGCGGCGCTGTGGCTCAAGTGGCAGAGTGCTAGCCTTGAGCGGGAAGAACCCAGGGACGGTGCTCCGGCCCTGAGTCCAAGGCCCAGGACTCGCCAAAAAAAAAAAAAAACAAAAACAAAAATAAGTGGAAAAGGCGAGAGTGCGCGAGCACACAGGAGCAAAGACAAGCAGCGCAGCTTGATGCGTAGTAAAAAAAATAATAAATAGACAACTGGTCGACCTCATTAGAAATAAAAACCCAAAAGATTAGATAGACAAAAAAACACATAAATGTGGAGAGAAGGGCAGTGCGCGCAGGAGCAAATGTAAACAGCAGACAGACCTGAATCCTTATCTTTACAAGGTCGACCTCAGAACTTTGTTCAGTTTGCCTCGGTGACGGATAATGGAAGGAAGGGCAGGCAACTGGTCGACTTCATTTAAATAAACAAATAAAAAATAAGATAAACTCTCAGGAATAGATAAATAATAACAAAAAAATTGTAAAGTGCACAAAGCGAGAGCGCGCGAATGCACTCAAGCAAACACAAACAGCACAGCACGATGCGTATTTTTTTTAAAATTGACAAAATAAATCATAAATAAATCAAAAATAAAAATAAGTGGAAAAGGCGAGAGTGCGCGAGCACACAGGAGCAAAGACAAGCAGCGCAGCTTGATGCGTAGTAAAAAAAATAATAAATAGACAACTGGTCGACCTCATTAGAAATAAAAACCCAAAAGATTAGATAGACAAACAAACAAACACATAAATGTGGAGAGAAGGGCAGTGTGCGCAGGAGCAAAGGTAAACAGCAGACAGACCTGAATCCTTATCTTTACAAGGTCGACCTCAGAACTTTGTTCAGTTTGTCTCGGTGACGGATAATGGAAGGAAGGGCAGGCAACTGGTCGACTTCATTTAAATAAACAAATAAAAAATAAGATAAACTCTCAGGAATAGATAAATAATAACAAAAAAATTGTAAAGTGGAGAAAGCGAGAGCGCGCGAATGCACTCAAGCAAACACAAACAGCACAGCACGATGCGTATTTTTTTTAAAAATTGACAAAATAAATAAAAAATAAATCAAATATAAAAATAAGTGGAAAAGGCGAGAGTGCGCGAGCACACAGGAGCAAAGACAAGCAGCGCAGCTTGATGCGTAGTAAAAAAAATAATAAATAGGCAACTGGTCGACCTCATTAGAAATAAAAACCCAAAAGATTAGATAGACAAACAAACAAACACATAAATGTGGAGAGAAGGGCAGTGCGCGCAGGAGCAAAGGTAAACAGCAGACAGACCTGAATCCTTATCTTTACAAGGTCGACCTCAGAACTTTGTTCAGTTTGTCTCGGTGACGGATAATGGAAGGAAGGGCAGGCAACTGGTCAACTTCATTTAAATAAACAAATAAAAAATAAGATAAACTCTCAGGAATAGATAAATAATAACAAAAAAATTGTAAAGTGGAGAAAGCGAGAGTGCGCGAATGCACTCAAGCAAACACAAACAGCACAGCACGATGCGTATTTTTTTTAAAAATTGACAAAATAAATCAAAAATAAATCAAAAATAAAAATAAGTGGAAAAGGCGAGAGTGCGCGAGCACACAGGAGCAAAGACAAGCAGCGCAGCTTGATGCGTAGTAAAAAAAATAATAAATAGACAACTGGTCGACCTCATTAGAAATAAAAACCCAAAAGATTAGATAGACAAACAAACAAACACATAAATGTGGAGAGAAGGGCAGTGCGCGCAGGAGCAAAGGTAAACAGCAGACAGACCTGAATCCTTATCTTTACAAGGTCGACCGCAGAACTTTGTTCAGTTTGTCTCGGTGACGGATAATGGAAGGAAGGGCAGGCAACTGGTCGACTTCATTTAAATAAACAAATAAAATATAAGATAAACTCTCAGGAATAGATAAATAATAACAAAAAAATTGTAAAGTGGAGAAAGCGAGAGCGCGCGAATGCACTCAAGCAAACACAAACAGCACAGCACGATGCGTAGTGTTTTTTAAAATTGACAAAATAAATCAAAAATAAATCAAAAATAAAAATAAGTGGAAAAGGCGAGAGTGCGCGAGCACACAGGAGCAAAGACAAGCAGCGCAGCTTGATGCGTAGTAAAAAAAATAATAAATAGACAACTGGTCGACCTCATTAGAAATAAAAACCCAAAAGATTAGATAGACAAACAAACAAACACATAAATGTGGAGAGAAGGGCAGTGCGCGCAGGAGCAAAGGTAAACAGCAGACAGACCTGAATCCTTATCTTTACAAGGTCGACCTCAGAACTTTGTTCAGTTTGTCTCGGTGACGGATAATGGAAGGAAGGGCAGGCAACTGGTGAACTTCATTTAAATAAACAAATAAAAAATAAGATAAACTCTCAGGAATAGATAAATAATAACAAAAAAATTGTAAAGTGGAGAAAGCGAGAGCGCGCGAATGCACTCAAGCAAACACAAACAGCACAGCACGATGCGTATTTTTTTTAAAAATTGACAAAATAAATCAAAAATAAATCAAAAATAAAAATAAGTGGAAAAGGCGAGAGTGCGCGAGCACACAGGAGCAAAGACAAGCAGCGCAGCTTGATGCGTAGTAAAAAAAATAATAAATAGACAACTGGTCGACCTCATTAGAAATAAAAACACAAAAGATTAGATAGACAAACAAACACATAAATGTGGAGAGAAGGGCAGTGCGCGCAGGAGCAAAGGTAAACAGCAGACAGACCTGAATCCTTATCTTTACAAGGTCGACCTCAGAACTTTGTTCAGGTTGTCTCGGTGACGGATAATGGAAGGAAGGGCAGGCAACTGGTCGACTTCATTTAAATAAACAAATAAAAAATAAGATAAACTCTCAGGAATAGATAAATAATAACAAAAAAATTGTAAAGTGGAGAAAGCGAGAGCGCGCGAATGCACTCAAGCAAACACAAACAGCACAGCACGATGCGTATTTTTTTTAAAATTGACAAAATAAATCAAAAATAAATCAAAAATAAAAATAAGTGGAAAAGGCGAGAGTGCGCGAGCACACAGGAGCAAAGACAAGCAGCGCAGCTTGATGCGTAGTAAAAAAAATAATAAATAGACAACTGGTCGACCTCATTAGAAATAAAAACCCAAAAGATTAGATAGACAAACAAACAAACACATAAATGTGGAGAGAAGGGCAGTGTGCGCAGGAGCAAAGGTAAACAGCAGACAGACCTGAATCCTTATCTTTACAAGGTCGACCTCAGAACTTTGTTCAGTTTGTCACGGTGACGGATAATGGAAGGAAGGGCAGGCAACTGGTCGACTTCATTTAAATAAACAAATAAAAAATAAGATAAACTCTCAGGAATAGATAAATAATAACAAAAAAATTGTAAAGTGGAGAAAGCGAGAGCGCGCGAATGCACTCAAGCAAACACAAACAGCACAGCACGATGCGTATTTTTTTTTTAAATTGACAAAATAAATCAAAAATAAATCAAAAATAAAAAATAAGTGGAAAAGGGCTGGGGATGTAGCCTAGTGGCAAGAGTGCCTGCCTCGGATACACGAGGCCCTAGGTTCGATTCCCCTGCACCACATATACAGAAAACGGCCAGAGCGGCGCTGTGGCTCAAGTGGCAGAGTGCTAGCCTTGAGCGGGAAGAACCCAGGGACGGTGCTCCGGCCCTGAGTCCAAGGCCCAGGACTCGCCAAAAAAAAAAAAAAACAAAAACAAAAATAAGTGGAAAAGGCGAGAGTGCGCGAGCACACAGGAGCAAAGACAAGCAGCGCAGCTTGATGCGTAGTAAAAAAAATAATAAATAGACAACTGGTCGACCTCATTAGAAATAAAAACCCAAAAGATTAGATAGACAAAAAAACACATAAATGTGGAGAGAAGGGCAGTGCGCGCAGGAGCAAATGTAAACAGCAGACAGACCTGAATCCTTATCTTTACAAGGTCGACCTCAGAACTTTGTTCAGTTTGCCTCGGTGACGGATAATGGAAGGAAGGGCAGGCAACTGGTCGACTTCATTTAAATAAACAAATAAAAAATAAGATAAACTCTCAGGAATAGATAAATAATAACAAAAAATTGTAAAGTGCACAAAGCGAGAGCGCGCGAATGCACTCAAGCAAACACAAACAGCACAGCACGATGCGTATTTTTTTTAAAATTGACAAAATAAATCAAAAATAAATCAAAAATAAAAATAAGTGGAAAAGGGCTGGGGATGTAGCCTAGTGGCAAGAGTGCCTGCCTCGGATACACGAGGCCCTAGGTTCGATTCCCCAGCACCACATATACAGAAAACGGCCAGAAGCGGCGCTGTGGCTCAAGTGGCAGAGTGCTAGCCTTGAGCGGGAAGAACCCAGGGACGGTGCTCCGGCCCTGAGTCTAAGGCCCAGGACTGGCCAAAAAAAAAAAAAAACAAAAACAAAAATAAGTGGAAAAGGCGAGAGTGCGCGAGCACACAGGAGCAAAGACAAGCAGCGCAGCTTGATGCGTAGTAAAAAAAATAATAAATAGACAACTGGTCGACCTCATTAGAAATAAAAACCCAAAAGATTAGATAGACAAACAAACAAACACATAAAGGTGGAGAGAAGGGCAGTGCGCGCAGGAGCAAATGTAAACAGCAGACAGACCTGAATCCTTATCTTTACAAGGTCGACCTCAGAACTTTGTTCAGTTTGTCTCGGTGACGGATAATGGAAGGAAGGGCAGGCAACTGGTCGATTTCATTTAAATAAACAAATAAAAAATAAGATAAACTCTCAGGAATAGATAAATAATAACAAAAAAATTGTAAAGTGCACAAAGCGAGAGCGCGCGAATGCACTCAAGCAAACACAAACAGCACAGCACGATGCGTATTTTTTTTTAAAATTGACAAAATAAATCAAAAATAAATCAAAAATAAAAATAAGTGGAAAAGGGCTGGGGATGTAGCCTAGTGGCAAGAGTGCCTGCCTCGGATACACGAGGCCCTAGGTTTGATTACCCAGCACCACATATACAGAAAACGGCCAGAAGCGGCGCTGTGGCTCAAGTGGCAGAGTGCTAGCCTTGAGCGGGAAGAACCCAGGGACGGTGCTCCGGCCCTGAGTCTAAGGCCCAGGACTGGCCAAAAAAAAAAAAAACAAAAAAAAAACAAAAATAAGTGGAAAAGGCGGGAGTGCGCGAGCACACAGGAGCAAAGACAAGCAGCGCAGCTTGATGCGTAGTAAAAAAAATAATAAATGGACAACTGGTCGACCTCATTAGAAATAAAAACCCAAAAGATTAGATAGACAAACAAACAAACACATAAATGTGGAGAGAAGGGCAGTGTGCGCAGGAGCAAATGTAAACAGCAGACAGACCTGAATCCTTATCTTTACAAGGTCGACCTCAGAACTTTGTTCAGTTTGTCTCGGTGACGGATAATGGAAGGAAGGGCAGGCAACTGGTCGACTTCATTTAAATAAACAAATAAAAAATAAGATAAACTCTCAGGAATAGATAAATAATAACAAAAAAATTGTAAAGTGCACAAAGCGAGAGCGCGCGAATGCACTCAAGCAAACACAAACAGCACAGCACGATGCGTATTTTTTTTTAAAATTGACAAAATAAATCAAAAATAAATCAAAAATAAAAATAAGTGGAAAAGGCGAGAGTGCGCGAGCACACAGGAGCAAAGACAAGCAGCGCAGCTTGATGCGTAGTAAAAAAAATAATAAATAGACAACTGGTCGACCTCATTAGAAATACAAACACAAAAGATTAGATAGACAAACAAACAAACACATAAATGTGGAGAGAAGGGCAGTGCGCGCAGGAGCAAAGGTAAACAGCAGACAGACCTGAATCCTTATCTTTACAAGGTCGACCTCAGAACTTTGTTCAGTTTGTCTCGGTGACGGATAATGGAAGGAAGGGCAGGCAACTGGTCGACTTCATTTAAATAAACAAATAAAAAATAAGATAAACTCTCAGGAATAGATAAATAATAACAAAAAAATTGTAAAGTGGAGAAAGCGAGAGCGCGCGAATGCACTCAAGCAAACACAAACAGCACAGCACGATGCGTATTTTTTTTAAAATTGACAAAATAAATCAAAAATAAATCAAAAATAAAAATAAGTGGAAAAGGCGAGAGTGCGCGAGCACACAGGAGCAAAGACAAGCAGCGCAGCTTGATGCGTAGTAAAAAAAATAATAAATAGACAACTGGTCGACCTCATTAGAAAAAAAAACCCAAAAGATTAGATAGACAAACAAACAAACACATAAATGAGGAGAGAAGGGCAGTGTGCGCAGGAGCAAAGGTAAACAGCAGACAGACCTGAATCCTTATCTTTACAAGGTCGACCTCAGAACTTTGTTCAGTTTGTCTCGGTGACGGATAATGGAAGGAAGGGCAGGCAACTGGTCGACTTCATTTAAATAAACAAATAAAAAATAAGATAAACTCTCAGGAATAGATAAATAATAACAAAAAAATTGTAAAGTGGAGAAAGCGAGAGCGCGCGAATGCACTCAAGCAAACACAAACAGCACAGCACGATGCGTATTTTTTTTAAAAATTGACAAAATAAATCAAAAATAAATCAAAAATAAAAATAAGTGGAAAAGGCGAGAGTGCGCGAGCACACAGGAGCAAAGAGAAGCAGCGCAGCTTGATGCGTAGTAAAAAAAATAATAAATAGACAACTGGTCGACCTCATTAGAAATAAAAACCCGAAAGATTAGATAGACAAACAAACAAACACATAAATGTGGAGAGAAGGGCAGTGTGCGCAGGAGCAAAGGTAAACATCAGACAGACCTGAATCCTTATCTTTACAAGGTCGACCGCAGAACTTTGTTCAGTTTGTCTCGGTGACGGATAATGGAAGGAAGGGCAGGCAACTGGTCGACTTCATTTAAATAAACAAATAAAAAATAAGATAAACTCTCAGGAATAGATAAATAATAACAAAAAAATTGTAAAGTGGAGAAAGCGAGAGCGCGCGAATGCACTCAAGCAAACACAAACAGCACAGCCCGATGCGTATTTTTTTTAAAAATTGACAAAATAAATCAAAAATAAAAATAAGTGGAAAAGGCGAGAGTGCGCGAGCACACAGGAGCAAAGACAAGCAGCGCAGCTTGATGCGTAGTAAAAAAAATAATAAATAGACAACTGGTCGACCTCATTAGAAATAAAAACCCAAAAGATTAGATAGACAAACAAACAAACACATAAATGTGGAGAGAAGGGCTTTGCGCGCAGGAGCAAAGGTAAACAGCAGACAAACCTGAATCCTTATCTTTACAAGGTCGACCTCAGAACTTTGTTCAGTTTGTCTCGGTGACGGATAATGCAAGGAAGGGCAGGCAACTGGTCAACTTCATTTAAATAAACAAATAAAAAATAAGATAAACTCTCAGGAATAGATAAATAATAACAAAAAAATTGTAAAGTTTAGAAAGCGAGATCGCGCGAATGCACTCAAGCAAACACAAACAGCACAGCACGATGCGTATTTTTTTTAAAAATTGACAAAATAAATCAAAAATAAATCAAAAATAAAAATAAGTGGAAAAGGCGAGAGTGCGCGAGCACACAGGAGCAAAGACAAGCAGCGCAGCTTGATGCGTAGTAAAAAAAAATAATAAATAGACAACTGGTCGACCTCATTAGAAATAAAAACACAAAAGTTTAGATAGACAAACAAACAAACACATAAATGTGGAGAGAAGGGCAGTGCGCGCAGGAGCAAAGGTAAACAGCAGACAGACCTGAATCCTTATCTTTACAAGGTCGACCTCATTACTTTGTACAGTTTGTCTCGGTGACGGATAATGGAAGGAAGGGCAGGCAACTGGTCGACTTCATTTAAATAAACAAATAAAAAATAAGATAAACTCTCAGGAATAGATAAATAATAACAAAAAAATTGTAAAGTGGAGAAAGCGAGAGCGCGCGAATGCACTCAAGCAAACACAAACAGCACAGCACGATGCGTTTTTTTTTCAATTGACAAAATAAATCATAAATAAATCAAAAATAAAAATAAGTGGAAAAGGCGAGAGTGCGCGAGCACACAGGAGCAAAGACAACCAGCGCAGCTTGATGCGTAGTAAAAAAAATAATAAATAGACAACTGGTCGACCTCATTAGAAATAAAAACCCAAAAGATTAGATAGACAAACAAACAAACACATAAATGTGGAGAGAAGGGCAGTGTGCGCAGGAGCAAAGGTAAACAGCAGTCAGACCTGAATCCTTATCTTTACAAGGTCGACCTCAGAACTTTGTTCAGTTTGTCTCGGTGACGGATAATGGAAGGAAGGGCAGGCAACTGGTCGACATGATTTAAATAAACAAATAAAAAATAAGATAAACTCTCAGGAATAGATAAATAATAACAAAAAAATTGTAAAGTGGAGAAAGCGAGAGCGCGCGAATGCACTCAAGCAAACACAAACAGCACAGCACGATGCGTATTTTTTTTAAAAATTGACAAAATAAATCAAAAATAAATCAAAAATAAAAATAAGTGGAAAAGGCGAGAGTGCGCGAGCACACAGGAGCAAAGACAAGCAGCGCAGCTTGATGCGTAGTAAAAAAAATAATAAATAGACAACTGGTCGACCTCATTAGAAATAAAAACCCAAAAGATTAGATAGACAAACAAACAAACACATAAATGTGGAGAGAAGGGCAGTGCGCGCAGGAGCAAAGGTAAACAGCAGACAGACCTGAATCCTTATCTTTACAAGGTCGACCTCAGAACTTTGTTCAGTTTGTCTCGGTGACGGATAATGGAAGGAAGGGCAGGCAACTGGTCGACTTCATTTAAATAAACAAATAAAAAATAAGATAAACTCTCAGGAATAGATAAATAATAACAAAAAAATTGTAAAGAGGAGAAAGCGAGAGCGCGCGAATGCACTCAAGCAAACACAAACAGCACAGCACGATGCGTATTGTTTTTTAAAATTGACAAAATAAATCAAAAATAAATCAAAAATAAAAATAAGTGGAAAAGGCGAGAGTGCGCGAGCACACAGGAGCAAAGAGAAGCAGCGCAGCTTGATGCGTAGTAAAAAAAATAATAAATAGACAACTGGTCGACCTCATTAGAAATAAAAACCCAAAAGATTAGATAGACAAACAAACAAACACATAAATGTGGGGAGAAGGGCAGTGCGCGCAGGAGCAAAGGTAAACAGCAGACAGACCTGAATCCTTATCTTTACAAGGTCGACCTCAGAACTTTGTTCAGTTTGTCTCGGTGACGAATAATGGAAGGAAGGGCAGGCAACTGGTCGACTTCATTTAAATAAACAAATAAAAAATAAGATTAACTCTCAGGAATAGATAAATAATAACAAAAAAATTGTAAAGTGGAGAAAGCGAGAGCACGCGAATGCACTCAAGCAAACACAAACAGCACAGCCCGATGCGTATTTTTTTTTTAAATTGACAAAATAAATCAAAAATAAATCAAAAATAAAAATAAGTGGAAAAGGCGAGAGTGCGCGAGCACACAGGAGCAAAGACAAGCAGCGCAGCTTGATGCGTAGTAAAAAAAATAATAAATAGACAACTGGTCGACCTCATGAGAAATAAAAACCCAAAAGATTAGATAGACAAACAAACAAACACATAAATGTGGAGAGAAGGGCTTTGCGCGCAGGAGCAAAGGTAAACAGCAGACAGAGCTGAATCCTTATATTTACAAGGTCGACCTCAGAACTTTGTTCAGTTTGTCTCGGTGACGGATAATGGAAGGAAGGGCAGGCAACTGGTCGACTTCATTTAAATAAACAAATAAAAAATAAGATAAACTCTCAGGAATAGATAAATAATAACAAAAAAATTGTAAAGTGGAGAAAGCGAGAGCGCGCGAATGCACTCAAGCAAACACAAACAGCACAGCACGATGCGTTTTTTTTTTAAAAATTGACAAAATAAATAAAAAATAAATCAAATATAAAAATAAGTGGAAAAGGCGAGAGTGCGCGAGCACACAGGAGCAAAGACAAGCAGCGCAGCTTGATGCGTAGTAAAAAAAATAATAAATAGGCAACTGGTCGACCTCATTAGAAATAAAAACCCAAAAGATTAGATAGACAAACAAACAAACACATAAATGTGGAGAGAAGGGCAGTGCGCGCAGGAGCAAAGGTAAACAGCAGACAGACCTGAATCCTTATCTTTACAAGGTCGACCTCAGAACTTTGTTCAGTTTGTCTCGGTGACGGATAATGGAAGGAAGGGCAGGCAACTGGTCAACTTCATTTAAATAAACAAATAAAAAATAAGATAAACTCTCAGGAATAGATAAATAATAACAAAAAAATTGTAAAGTGGAGAAAGCGAGAGCGCGCGAATGCACTCAAGCAAACACAAACAGCACAGCACGATGCGTATTTTTTTTAAAAATTGACAAAATAAATCAAAAATAAATCAAAAATAAAAATAAGTGGAAAAGGCGAGAGTGCGCGAGCACACAGGAGCAAAGACAAGCAGCGCAGCTTGATGCGTAGTAAAAAAAATAATAAATAGACAACTGGTCGACCTCATTAGAAATAAAAACCCAAAAGATTAGATAGACAAACAAACAAACACATAAATGTGGAGAGAAGGGCAGTGCGCGCAGGAGCAAAGGTAAACAGCAGACAGACCTGAATCCTTATCTTTTCAAGGTCGACCTCAGAACTTTGTTCAGTTTGTCTCGGTGACGGATAATGGAAGGAAGGGCAGGCAACTGGTCGACTTCATTTAAATAAACAAATAAAAAATAAGATAAACTCTCAGGAATAGATAAATAATAACAAAAAAATTGTAAAGTGGAGAAAGCGAGAGCGCGCGAATGCACTCAAGCAAACACAAACAGCACAGCACGATGCGTATTTTTTTTTAAATTGACAAAATAAATCAAAAATAAATCAAAAATAAAAATAAGTGGAAAAGGCGAGAGTGCGCGAGCACACAGGAGCAAAGACAAGCAGCGCAGCTTGATGCGTAGTAAAAAAAATAATAAATAGACAACTGGTCGACCTCATTAGAAAAAAAAACCCAAAAGATTAGATAGACAAACAAACAAACACATAAATGAGGAGAGAAGGGCAGTGTGCGCAGGAGCAAAGGTAAACAGCAGACAGACCTGAATCCTTATCTTTACAAGGTCGACCTCAGAACTTTGTTCAGTTTGTCTCGGTGACGGATAATGGAAGGAAGGGCAGGCAACTGGTCGACTTCATTTAAATAAACAAATAAAAAATAAGATAAACTCTCAGGAATAGATAAATAATAACAAAAAAATTGTAAAGTGGAGAAAGCGAGAGCGCGCGAATGCACTCAAGCAAACACAAACAGCACAGCACGATGCGTATTTTTTTTAAAAATTGACAAAATAAATCAAAAATAAATCAAAAATAAAAATAAGTGGAAAAGGCGAGAGTGCGCGAGCACACAGGAGCAAAGAGAAGCAGCGCAGCTTGATGCGTAGTAAAAAAAATAATAAATAGACAACTGGTCGACCTCATTAGAAATAAAAACCCGAAAGATTAGATAGACAAACAAACAAACACATAAATGTGGAGAGAAGGGCAGTGTGCGCAGGAGCAAAGGTAAACATCAGACAGACCTGAATCCTTATCTTTACAAGGTCGACCGCAGAACTTTGTTCAGTTTGTCTCGGTGACGGATAATGGAAGGAAGGGCAGGCAACTGGTCGACTTCATTTAAATAAACAAATAAAAAATAAGATAAACTCTCAGGAATAGATAAATAATAACAAAAAAATTGTAAAGTGGAGAAAGCGAGAGCGCGCGAATGCACTCAAGCAAACACAAACAGCACAGCCCGATGCGTATTTTTTTTAAAAATTGACAAAATAAATCAAAAATAAAAATAAGTGGAAAAGGCGAGAGTGCGCGAGCACACAGGAGCAAAGACAAGCAGCGCAGCTTGATGCGTAGTAAAAAAAATAATAAATAGACAACTGGTCGACCTCATTAGAAATAAAAACCCAAAAGATTAGATAGACAAACAAACAAACACATAAATGTGGAGAGAAGGGCTTTGCGCGCAGGAGCAAAGGTAAACAGCAGACAGACCTGAATCCTTATCTTTACAAGGTCGACCTCAGAACTTTGTTCAGTTTGTCTCGGTGACGGATAATGCAAGGAAGGGCAGGCAACTGGTCAACTTCATTTAAATAAACAAATAAAAAATAAGATAAACTCTCAGGAATAGATAAATAATAACAAAAAAATTGTAAAGTTTAGAAAGCGAGAGCGCGCGAATGCACTCAAGCAAACACAAACAGCACAGCACGATGCGTATTTTTTTTAAAAATTGACAAAATAAATCAAAAATAAATCAAAAATAAAAATAAGTGGAAAAGGCGAGAGTGCGCGAGCACACAGGAGCAAAGACAAGCAGCGCAGCTTGATGCGTAGTAAAAAAAATAATAAATAGACAACTGGTCGACCTCATTAGAAATAAAAACACAAAAGTTAGATAGACAAACAAACAAACACATAAATGTGGAGAGAAGGGCAGTGCGCGCAGGAGCAAAGGTAAACAGCAGACAGACCTGAATCCTTATCTTTACAAGGTCGACCTCAGAACTTTGTACAGTTTGTCTCGGTGACGGATAATGGAAGGAAGGGCAGGCAACTGGTCGACTTCATTTAAATAAACAAATAAAAAATAAGATAAACTCTCAGGAATAGATAAATAATAACAAAAAAATTGTAAAGTGGAGAAAGCGAGAGCGCGCGAATGCACTCAAGCAAACACAAACAGCACAGCACGATGCGTTTTTTTTAAATTGACAAAATAAATCATAAATAAATCAAAAATAAAAATAAGTGGAAAAGGCGAGAGTGCGCGAGCACACAGGAGCAAAGACAAGCAGCGCAGCTTGATGCGTAGTCAAAAAAATAATAAATAGACAACTGGTCGACCTCATTAGAAATAAAAACCCAAAAGATTAGATAGACAAACAAACAAACACATAAATGTGGAGAGAAGGGCAGTGTGCGCAGGAGCAAAGGTAAACAGCAGTCAGACCTGAATCCTTATCTTTACAAGGTCGACCTCAGAACTTTGTTCAGTTTGTCTCGGTGACGGATAATGGAAGGAAGGGCAGGCAATTGGTCGACATGATTTAAATAAACAAATAAAAAATAAGATAAACTCTCAGGAATAGATAAATAATAACAAAAAAATTGTAAAGTGGAGAAAGCGAGAGCGCGCGAATGCACTCAAGCAAACACAAACAGCACAGCACGATGCGTATTTTTTTTAAAAATTGACAAAATAAATCAAAAATAAATCAAAAATAAAAATAAGTGGAAAAGGCGAGAGTGCGCGAGCACACAGGAGCAAAGACAAGCAGCGCAGCTTGATGCGTAGTAAAAAAAATAATAAATAGACAACTGGTCGACCTCATTAGAAATAAAAACCCAAAAGATTAGATAGACAAACAAACAAACACATAAATGTGGAGAGAAGGGCAGTGCGCGCAGGAGCAAAGGTAAACAGCAGACAGACCTGAATCCTTATCTTTACAAGGTCGACCTCTGAACTTTGTTCAGTTTGTCTCGGTGACGGATAATGGAAGGAAGGGCAGGCAACTGGTCGACTTCATTTAAATAAACAAATAAAAAATAAGATAAACTCTCAGGAATAGATAAATAATAACAAAAAAATTGTAAAGTGGAGAAAGCGAGAGCGCGCGAATGCACTCAAGCAAACACAAACAGCACAGCACGATGCGTATTGTTTTTTAAAATTGACAAAATAAATCAAAAATAAATCAAAAATAAAAATAAGTGGAAAAGGCGAGAGTGCGCGAGCACACAGGAGCAAAGAGAAGCAGCGCAGCTTGATGCGTAGTAAAAAAAATAATAAATAGACAACTGGTCGACCTCATTAGAAATAAAAACCCAAAAGATTAGATAGACAAACAAACAAACACATAAATGTGGAGAGAAGGGCAGTGCGCGCAGGAGCAAAGGTAAACAGCAGACAGACCTGAATCCTTATCTTTACAAGGTCGACCTCAGAACTTTGTTCAGTTTGTCTCGGTGACGAATAATGGAAGGAAGGGCAGGCAACTGGTCGACTTCATTTAAATAAACAAATAAAAAATAAGATTAACTCTCAGGAATAGATAAATAATAACAAAAAAATTGTAAAGTGGAGAAAGCGAGAGCACGCGAATGCACTCAAGCAAACACAAACAGCACAGCCCGATGCGTATTTTTTTTTAAATTGACAAAATAAATCAAAAATAAATCAAAAATAAAAATAAGTGGAAAAGGCGAGAGTGCGCGAGCACACAGGAGCAAAGACAAGCAGCGCAGCTTGATGCGTAGTAAAAAAAATAATAAATAGACAACTGGTCGACCTCATTAGAAATAAAAACCCAAAAGATTAGATAGACAAACAAACAAACACATAAATGTGGAGAGAAGGGCTTTGCGCGCAGGAGCAAAGGTAAACAGCAGACAGAGCTGAATCCTTATATTTACAAGGTCGACCTCAGAACTTTGTTCAGTTTTTCTCGGTGACGGATAATGCAAGGAAGGGCAGGCAACTGGTCAACTTCATTTAAATAAACAAATAAAAAATAAGATAAACTCTCAGGAATAGATAAATAATAAAAAAAATTGTAAAGTTTAGAAAGCGAGAGCGCGCGAATGCACTCAAGCAAACACAAACAGCACAGCACGATGCGTATTTTTTTTAAAAATTGACAAAATAAATCAAAAATAAATCAAAAATAAAAATAAGTGGAAAAGGCGAGAGTGCGAGAGCACACAGGAGCAAAGACAAGTAGCGCAGCTTGATGCGTAGTAAAAAAAAATAATAAATAGACAACTGGTCGACCTCATTAGAAATAAAAACACAAAAGTTTAGATAGACAAACAAACAAACACATAAATGTGGAGAGAAGGGCAGTGCGCGCAGGAGCAAAGGTAAACAGCAGACAGACCTGAATCCTTATCTTTACAAGGTCGACCTCAGAACTTTGTTCAGTTTGTCTCGGTGACGGATAATGGAAGGAAGGGCAGGCAACTGGTCGACTTGATTTAAATAAACAAATAAAAAATAAGATAAACTCTCAGGAATAGATAAATAATAACAAAAAAATTGTAAAGTGGAGAAAGCGAGAGCGCGCGAATGCACTCAAGCAAACACAAACAGCACAGCACGATGCGTTTTTTTTTAAATTGACAAAATAAATCATAAATAAATCAAAAATAAAAATAAGTGGAAAAGGCGAGAGTGCGCGAGCACACAGGAGCAAAGACAAGCAGCGCAGCTTGATGCGTAGTAAAAAAAATAATAAATAGACAACTGGTCGACCTCATTAGAAATAAAAACCCAAAAGATTAGATAGACAAACAAACAAACACATAAATGTGGAGAGAAGGGCAGTGTGCGCAGGAGCAAAGGTAAACAGCAGTCAGACCTGAATCCTTATCTTTACAAGGTCGACCTCAGAACTTTGTTCAGTTTGTCTCGGTGACGGATAATGGAAGGAAGGGCAGGCAACTGGTCGACTTCATTTAAATAAACAAATAAAAAATAAGATAAACTCTCAGGAATAGATAAATAATAACAAAAAAATTGTAAAGTGGAGAAAGCGAGAGCGCGCGAATGCACTCAAGCAAACACAAACAGCACAGCACGATGCGTATTTTTTTTAAAAATTGACAAAATAAATCAAAAATAAATCAAAAATAAAAATAAGTGGAAAAGGCGAGAGTGCGCGAGCACACAGGAGCAAAGACAAGAAGGGCAGCTTTATGCGTAGTAAAAAAAATAATAAATAGACAACTGGTCGACCTCATTAGAAATAAAAACCCAAAAGATTAGATAGACAAACAAACAAACACATAAATGTGGAGAGAAGGGCAGTGCGCGCAGGAGCAAAGGTAAACAGCAGACAGACCTGAATCCTTATCTTTACAAGGTCGACCTCCGAACTTTGTTCAGTTTGTCTCGGTGACGGATAATGGAAGGAAGGGCAGGCAACTGGTCGACTTCATTTAAGTAAACAAATAAAAAATAAGATAAACTCTCAGGAATAGATAAATAATAACAAAAAAATTGTAAAGTGGAGAAAGCGAGAGCGCGCGAATGCACTCAAGCAAACACAAACAGCACAGCACGATGCGTATTTTTTTTTAAATTGACAAAATAAATCAAAAATAAATCAAAAATAACAATAAGTGGAAAAGGCGAGAGTGCGCGAGCACACAGGAGCAAAGACAAGCAGCGCAGCTTGATGCGTAGTAAAAAAAATAATAAATAGACAACTGGTCGACCTCATTAGAAAAAAAAACCCAAAAGATTAGATAGACAAACAAACAAACACATAAATGAGGAGAGAAGGGCAGTGTGCGCAGGAGCAAAGGTAAACAGCAGACAGACCTGAATCCTTATCTTTACAAGGTCGACCTCAGAACTTTGTTCAGTATGTCTCGGTGACGGATAATGGAAGGAAGGGCAGGCAACTGGTCGACTTCATTTAAATAAACAAATAAAAAATAAGATAAACTCTCAGGAATAGATAAATAATAACAAAAAAATTGTAAAGTGGAGAAAGCGAGAGCGCGCGAATGCACTCAAGCAAACACAAACAGCACAGCACGATGCGTATTTTTTTTAAAAATTGACAAAATAAATCAAAAATAAATCAAAAATAAAAATAAGTGGAAAAGGCGAGAGTGCGCGAGCACACAGGAGCAAAGAGAAGCAGCGCAGCTTGATGCGTAGTAAAAAAAATAATAAATAGACAACTGGTCGACCTCATTAGAAATAAAAACCCGAAAGATTAGATAGACAAACAAACAAACACATAAATGTGGAGAGAAGGGCAGTGTGCGCAGGAGCAAAGGTAAACAGCAGACAGACCTGAATCCTTATCTTTACAAGGTCGACCGCAGAACTTTGTTCAGTTTGTCTCGGTGACGGATAATGGAAGGAAGGGCAGGCAACTGGTCGACTTCATTTAAATAAACAAATAAAAAATAAGATAAACTCTCAGGAATAGATAAATAATAACAAAAAAATTGTAAAGTGGAGAAAGCGAGAGCGCGCGAATGCACTCAAGCAAACACAAACAGCACAGCCCGATGCGTATTTTTTTTAAAAATTGACAAAATAAATCAAAAATAAATCAAAAATAAAAATAAGTGGAAAAGGCGAGAGTGCGCGAGCACACAGGAGCAAAGACAAGCAGCGCAGCTTGATGCGTTGTAAAAAAAAAATAATAAATAGACAACTGGTCGACCTCATTAGAAATAAAAACACAAAAGTTTAGATAGACAAACAAACAAACACATAAATGTGGAGAGAAGGGCAGTGCGCGCAGGAGCAAAGGTAAACAGCAGACAGACCTGAATCCTTATCTTTACAAGGTCGACCTCAGAACTTTGTTCAGTTTGTCTCGGTGACGGATAATGGAAGGAAGGGCAGGCAACTGGTCGACTTCATTTAAATAAACAAATAAAAAATAAGATAAACTCTCAGGAATAGATAAATAATAACAAAAAAATTGTAAAGTGGAGAAAGCGAGAGCGCGCGAATGCACTCAAGCAAACACAAACAGCACAGCCCGATGCGTATTTTTTTTTAAAAATTGACAAAATAAATCAAAAATAAAAATAAGTGGAAAAGGCGAGAGTGCGCGAGCACACAGGAGCAAAGACAAGCAGCGCAGCTTGATGCGTAGTAAAAAAAATAATAAATAGACAACTGGTCGACCTCATTAGAAATAAAAACCCAAAAGATTAGATAGACAAACAAACAAACACATAAATGTGGAGAGAAGGGCTTTGCGCGCAGGAGCAAAGGTAAACAGCAGACAGGCCTGAATCCTTATATTTACAAGGTCGACCTCAGAACTTTGTTCAGTTTGTCTCGGTGACGGATAATGCAAGGAAGGGCAGACAACTGGTCAACTTCATTTAAATAAACAAATAAAAAATAAGATAAACTCTCAGGAATAGATAAATAATAACAAAAAAATTGTAAAGTTTAGAAAGCGAGAGCGCGCGAATGCACTCAAGCAAACACAAACAGCACAGCACGATGCGTTTTTTTTTAAATTGACAAAATAAATCATAAATAAATCAAAAATAAAAATAAGTGGAAAAGGCGAGAGTGCGCGAGCACACAGGAGCAAAGACAAGCAGCGCAGCTTGATGCGTAGTAAAAAAAATAATAAATAGACAACTGGTCGACCTCATTAGAAATAAAAACCCAAAAGATTAGATAGACAAACAAACAAACACATAAATGTGGAGAGAAGGGCAGTGTGCGCAGGAGCAAAGGTAAACAGCAGTCAGACCTGAATCCTTATCTTTACAAGGTCGACCTCAGAACTTTGTTCAGTTTGTCTCGGTGACGGATAATGGAAGGAAGGGCAGGCAACTGGTCGACTTCATTTAAATAAACAAATAAAAAATAAGATAAACTCTCAGGAATAGATAAATAATAACAAAAAAATTGTAAAGTGGAGAAAGCGAGAGCGCGCGAATGCACTCAAGCAAACACAAACAGCACAGCACGATGCGTATTTTTTTTAAAAATTGACAAAATAAATCAAAAATAAATCAAAAATAAAAATAAGTGGAAAAGGCGAGAGTGCGCGAGCACACAGGAACAAAGACAAGAAGGGCAGCTTTATGCGTAGTAAAAAAAATAATATATAGACAACTGGTCGACCTCATTAGAAATAAAAACCCAAAAGATTAGATAGACAAACAAACAAACACATAAATGTGGAGAGAAGGGCAGTGCGCGCAGGAGCAAAGGTAAACAGCAGACAGACCTGAATCCTTATCTTTACAAGGTCGACCTCAGAACTTTGTTCAGTTTGTCTCGGTGACGGATAATGGAAGGAAGGGCAGGCAACTGGTCGACTTCATTTAAATAAACAAATAAAAAATAAGATAAACTCTCAGGAATAGATAAATAATAACAAAAAAATTGTAAAGTGGAGAAAGCGAGAGCGCGCGAATGCACTCAAGCAAACACAAACAGCACAGCACGATGCGTATTTTTTTTAAATTGACAAAATAAATCAAAAATAAATCAAAAATAAAAATAAGTGGAAAAGGCGAGAGTGCGCGAGCACACAGGAGCAAAGACAAGCAGCGCAGCTTGATGCGTAGTAAAAAAAATAATAAATAGACAACTGGTCGACCTCATTAGAAAAAAAAACCCAAAAGATTAGATAGACAAACAAACAAACACATAAATGAGGAGAGAAGGGCAGTGTGCGCAGGAGCAAAGGTAAACAGCAGACAGACCTGAATCCTTATCTTTACAAGGTCGACCTCAGAACTTTGTTCAGTTTGTCTCGGTGACGGATAATGGAAGGAAGGGCAGGCAACTGGTCGACTTCATTTAAATAAACAAATAAAAAATAAGATAAACTCTCAGGAATAGATAAATAATAACAAAAAAATTGTAAAGTGGAGAAAGCGAGAGCGCGCGAATGCACTCAAGCAAACACAAACAGCACAGCACGATGCGTATTTTTTTTAAAAATTGACAAAATAAATCAAAAATAAATCAAAAATAAAAATAAGTGGAAAAGGCGAGAGTGCGCGAGCACACAGGAGCAAAGAGAAGCAGCGCAGCTTGATGCGTAGTAAAAAAAATAATAAATAGACAACTGGTCGACCTCATTAGAAATAAAAACCCAAAAGATTAGATAGACAAACAAACAAACACATAAATGTGTAGAGAGGGGCTTTGCGCGCAGGAGCAAAGGTAAACAGCAGACAGACCTGAATCCTTATATTTACAAGGTCGACCTCAGAACTTTGTTCAGTTTGTCTCGGTGACGGATAATGCAAGGAAGGGCAGACAACTGGTCAACTTCATTTAAATAAACAAATAAAAAATAAGATAAACTCTCAGGAATAGATAAATAATAATAAAAAAATTGTAAAGTTTAGAAAGCGAGAGCGCGCGAATGCACTCAAGCAAACACAAACAGCACAGCACGATGCGTATTTTTTTAAAAAATTGACAAAATAAATCAAAAATAAATCAAAAATAAAAATAAGTGGGGCTGGGGATATAGCCTAGTGGCAAGAGTGCCTGCCTCGGATACACGAGGCCCTAGGTTCGATTCCCCAGCACCACATATACAGAAAACGGCCAGAAGCGGCGCTGTGGCTCAAGTGGCAGAGTGCTAGCCTTGAGCGGGAAGAAGCCAGGACAGTGCTCAGGCCCTGAGTCCAAGGCCCAGGACTGGCCAAAAAAAAAAAAAAAAAAATAAAAAAAAAAAAAAAAAAATAAGTGGAAAAGGCGAGAGTGCGCGAGCACACAGGAGCAAAGACAAGCAGCGCAGCTTGATGCGTAGTAAAAAAAAATAATAAATAGACAACTGGTCGACCTCATTAGAAATAAAAACACAAAAGTTTAGATAGACAAACAAACAAACACATAAATGTGGAGAGAAGGGCAGTGCGCGCAGGAGCAAAGGTAAACAGCAGACAGACCTGAATCCTTATCTTTACAAGGTCGACCTCAGAACTTTGTTCAGTTTGTCTCGGTGACGGATAATGGAAGGAAGGGCAGGCAACTGGTCGACTTCATTTAAATAAACAAATAAAAAATAAGATAAACTCTCAGGAATAGATAAATAATAACAAAAAAATTGTAAAGTGGAGAAAGCGAGAGCGCGCGAATGCACTCAAGCAAACACAAACAGCACAGCACGATGCGTTTTTTTTTAAATTGACAAAATAAATCATAAATAAATCAAAAATAAAAATAAGTGGAAAAGGCGAGAGTGCGCGAGCACACAGGAGCAAAGACAAGCAGCGCAGCTTGATGCGTAGTAAAAAAAATAATAAATAGACAACTGGTCGACCTCATTAGAAATAAAAACCCAAAAGATTAGATAGACAAACAAACAAACACATAAATGTGGAGAGAAGGGCAGTGTGCGCAGGAGCAAAGGTAAACAGCAGTCAGACCTGAATCCTTATCTTTACAAGGTCGACCTCAGAACTTTGTTCAGTTTGTCTCGGTGACGGATAATGGAAGGAAGGGCAGGCAACTGGTCGACTTCATTTAAATAAACAAATAAAAAATAAGATAAACTCTCAGGAATAGATAAATAATAACAAAAAAATTGTAAAGTGGAGAAAGCGAGAGCGCGCGAATGCACTCAAGCAAACACAAACAGCACAGCACGATGCGTATTTTTTTTAAAAATTGACAAATAAATCAAAAATAAATCAAAAATAAAAATAAGTGGAAAAGGCGAGAGTGCGCGAGCACACAGGAGCAAAGACAAGCAGCGCAGCTTGATGCGTAGTAAAAAAAATAATAAATAGACAACTGGTCGACCTCATTAGAAATAAAAACCCAAAAGATTAGATAGACAAACAAACAAACACATAAATGTGGAGAGAAGGGCAGTGCGCGCAGGAGCAAAGGTAAACAGCAGACAGACCTGAATCCTTATCTTTACAAGGTCGACCTCAGAACTTTGTTCAGTTTGTCTCGGTGACGGATAATGGAAGGAAGGGCAGGCAACTGGTCGACTTCATTTAAATAAACAAATAAAAAATAAGATAAACTCTCAGGAATAGATAAATAATAACAAAAAAATTGTAAAGTGGAGAAAGCGAGAGCGCGCGAATGCACTCAAGCAAACACAAACAGCACAGCACGATGCGTATTTTTTTTTTAAATTGACAAAATAAATCAAAAATAAATCAAAAATAAAAATAAGTGGAAAAGGCGAGAGTGCGCGAGCACACAGGAGCAAAGACAAGCAGCGCAGCTTGATGCGTAGTAAAAAAAATAATAAATAGACAACTGGTCGACCTCATTAGAAAAAAAAACCCAAAAGATTAGATAGACAAACAAACAAACACATAAATGAGGAGAGAAGGGCAGTGTGCGCAGGAGCAAAGGTAAACAGCAGACAGACCTGAATCCTTATCTTTACAAGGTCGACCTCAGAACTTTGTTCAGTTTGTCTCGGTGACGGATAATGGAAGGAAGGGCAGGCAACTGGTCGACTTCATTTAAATAAACAAATAAAAAATAAGATAAACTCTCAGGAATAGATAAATAATAACAAAAAAATTGTAAAGTGGAGAAAGCGAGAGCGCGCGAATGCACTCAAGCAAACACAAACAGCACAGCACGATGCGTATTTTTTTTAAAAATTGACAAAATAAATCAAAAATAAATCAAAAATAAAAATAAGTGGAAAAGGCGAGAGTGCGCGAGCACACAGGAGCAAAGAGAAGCAGCGCAGCTTGATGCGTAGTAAAAAAAATAATAAATAGACAACTGGTCGACCTCATTAGAAATAAAAACCCAAAAGATTAGATAGACAAACAAACAAACACATAAATGTGGAGAGAAGGGCAGTGCGCGCAGGAGCAAAGGTAAACAGCAGACAGACCTGAATCCTTATCTTTACAAGGTCGACCTCAGAACTTTGTTCAGTTTGTCTCGGTGACGAATAATGGAAGGAAGGGCAGGCAACTGGTCGACTTCATTTAAATAAACAAATAAAAAATAAGATTAACTCTCAGGAATAGATAAATAATAACAAAAAAATTGTAAAGTGGAGAAAGCGAGAGCACGCGAATGCACTCAAGCAAACACAAACAGCACAGCCCGATGCGTATTTGTTTTTAAATTGACAAAATAAATCAAAAATAAATCAAAAATAAAAATAAGTGGAAAAGGCGAGAGTGCGCGAGCACACAGGAGCAAAGACAAGCAGCGCAGCTTGATGCGTAGTAAAAAAAATAATAAATAGACAACTGGTCGACCTCATTAGAAATAAAAACCCAAAAGATTAGATAGACAAACAAACAAACACATAAATGTGGAGAGAAGGGCTTTGCGCGCAGGAGCAAAGGTAAACAGCAGACAGAGCTGAATCCTTATATTTACAAGGTCGACCTCAGAACTTTGTTCAGTTTGTCTCGGTGACGGATAATGCAAGGAAGGGCAGGCAACTGGTCAACTTCATTTAAATAAACAAATAAAAAATAAGATAAACTCTCAGGAATAGATAAATAATAAAAAAAATTGTAAAGTTTAGAAAGCGAGAGCGCGCGAATGCACTCAAGCAAACACAAACAGCACAGCACGATGCGTATTTTTTTTAAAAATTGACAAAATAAATCAAAAATAAATCAAAAATAAAAATAAGTGGAAAAGGCGAGAGTGCGAGAGCACACAGGAGCAAAGACAAGTAGCGCAGCTTGATGCGTAGTAAAAAAAAATAATAAATAGACAACTGGTCGACCTCATTAGAAATAAAAACACAAAAGTTTAGATAGACAAACAAACAAACACATAAATGTGGAGAGAAGGGCAGTGCGCGCAGGAGCAAAGGTAAACAGCAGACAGACCTGAATCCTTATCTTTACAAGGTCGACCTCAGAACTTTGTTCAGTTTGTCTCGGTGACGGATAATGGAAGGAAGGGCAGGCAACTGGTCGACTTGATTTAAATAAACAAATAAAAAATAAGATAAACTCTCAGGAATAGATAAATAATAACAAAAAAATTGTAAAGTGGAGAAAGCGAGAGCGCGCGAATGCACTCAAGCAAACACAAACAGCACAGCACGATGCGTTTTTTTTTAAATTGACAAAATAAATCATAAATAAATCAAAAATAAAAATAAGTGGAAAAGGCGAGAGTGCGCGAGCACACAGGAGCAAAGACAAGCAGCGCAGCTTGATGCGTAGTAAAAAAAATAATAAATAGACAACTGGTCGACCTCATTAGAAATAAAAACCCAAAAGATTAGATAGACAAACAAACAAACACATAAATGTGGAGAGAAGGGCAGTGTGCGCAGGAGCAAAGGTAAACAGCAGTCAGACCTGAATCCTTATCTTTACAAGGTCGACCTCAGAACTTTGTTCCGTTTGTCTCGGTGACGGATAATGGAAGGAAGGGCAGGCAACTGGTCGACTTCATTTAAATAAACAAATAAAAAATAAGATAAACTCTCAGGAATAGATAAATAATAACAAAAAAATTGTAAAGTGGAGAAAGCGAGAGCGCGCGAATGCACTCAAGCAAACACAAACAGCACAGCACGATGCGTATTTTTTTTAAAAATTGACAAAATAAATCAAAAATAAATCAAAAATAAAAATAAGTGGAAAAGGCGAGAGTGCGCGAGCACACAGGAGCAAAGACAAGAAGGGCAGCTTTATGCGTAGTAAAAAAAATAATAAATAGACAACTGGTCGACCTCATTAGAAATAAAAACCCAAAAGATTAGATAGACAAACAAACAAACACATAAATGTGGAGAGAAGGGCAGTGCGCGCAGGAGCAAAGGTAAACAGCAGACAGACCTGAATCCTTATCTTTACAAGGTCGACCTCCGAACTTTGTTCAGTTTGTCTCGGTGACGGATAATGGAAGGAAGGGCAGGCAACTGGTCGACTTCATTTAAGTAAACAAATAAAAAATAAGATAAACTCTCAGGAATAGATAAATAATAACAAAAAAATTGTAAAGTGGAGAAAGCGAGAGCGCGCGAATGCACTCAAGCAAACACAAACAGCACAGCACGATGCGTATTTTTTTTTAAATTGACAAAATAAATCAAAAATAAATCAAAAATAAAAATAAGTGGAAAAGGCGAGAGTGCGCGAGCACACAGGAGCAAAGACAAGCAGCGCAGCTTGATGCGTAGTAAAAAAAATAATAAATAGACAACTGGTCGACCTCATTAGAAAAAAAAACCCAAAAGATTAGATAGACAAACAAACAAACACATAAATGAGGAGAGAAGGGCAGTGTGCGCAGGAGCAAAGGTAAACAGCAGACAGACCTGAATCCTTATCTTTACAAGGTCGACCTCAGAACTTTGTTCAGTTTGTCTCGGTGACGGATAATGGAAGGAAGGGCAGGCAACTGGTCGACTTCATTTAAATAAACAAATAAAAAATAAGATAAACTCTCAGGAATAGATAAATAATAACAAAAAAATTGTAAAGTGGAGAAAGCGAGAGCGCGCGAATGCACTCAAGCAAACACAAACAGCACAGCACGATGCGTATTTTTTTTAAAAATTGACAAAATAAATCAAAAATAAATCAAAAATAAAAATAAGTGGAAAAGGCGAGAGTGCGCGAGCACACAGGAGCAAAGAGAAGCAGCGCAGCTTGATGCGTAGTAAAAAAAATAATAAATAGACAACTGGTCGACCTCATTAGAAATAAAAACCCGAAAGATTAGATAGACAAACAAACAAACACATAAATGTGGAGAGAAGGGCAGTGTGCGCAGGAGCAAAGGTAAACAGCAGACAGACCTGAATCCTTATCTTTACAAGGTCGACCGCAGAACTTTGTTCAGTTTGTCTCGGTGACGGATAATGGAAGGAAGGGCAGGCAACTGGTCGACTTCATTTAAATAAACAAATAAAAAATAAGATAAACTCTCAGGAATAGATAAATAATAACAAAAAAATTGTAAAGTGGAGAAAGCGAGAGCGCGCGAATGCACTCAAGCAAACACAAACAGCACAGCCCGATGCGTATTTTTTTTAAAAATTGACAAAATAAATCAAAAATAAATCAAAAATAAAAATAAGTGGAAAAGGCGAGAGTGCGCGAGCACACAGGAGCAAAGACAAGCAGCGCAGCTTGATGCGTTGTAAAAAAAAAATAATAAATAGACAACTGGTCGACCTCATTAGAAATAAAAACACAAAAGTTTAGATAGACAAACAAACAAACACATAAATGTGGAGAGAAGGGCAGTGCGCGCAGGAGCAAAGGTAAACAGCAGACAGACCTGAATCCTTATCTTTACAAGGTCGACCTCAGAACTTTGTTCAGTTTGTCTCGGTGACGGATAATGGAAGGAAGGGCAGGCAACTGGTCGACTTCATTTAAATAAACAAATAAAAAATAAGATAAACTCTCAGGAATAGATAAATAATAACAAAAAAATTGTAAAGTGGAGAAAGCGAGAGCGCGCGAATGCACTCAAGCAAACACAAACAGCACAGCCCGATGCGTATTTTTTTTTAAAAATTGACAAAATAAATCAAAAATAAAAATAAGTGGAAAAGGCGAGAGTGCGCGAGCACACAGGAGCAAAGACAAGCAGCGCAGCTTGATGCGTAGTAAAAAAAATAATAAATAGACAACTGGTCGACCTCATTAGAAATAAAAACCCAAAAGATTAGATAGACAAACAAACAAACACATAAATGTGGAGAGAAGGGCTTTGCGCGCAGGAGCAAAGGTAAACAGCAGACAGGCCTGAATCCTTATATTTACAAGGTCGACCTCAGAACTTTGTTCAGTTTGTCTCGGTGACGGATAATGCAAGGAAGGGCAGACAACTGGTCAACTTCATTTAAATAAACAAATAAAAAATAAGATAAACTCTCAGGAATAGATAAATAATAACAAAAAAATTGTAAAGTTTAGAAAGCGAGAGCGCGCGAATGCACTCAAGCAAACACAAACAGCACAGCACGATGCGTTTTTTTTTAAATTGACAAAATAAATCATAAATAAATCAAAAATAAAAATAAGTGGAAAAGGCGAGAGTGCGCGAGCACACAGGAGCAAAGACAAGCAGCGCAGCTTGATGCGTAGTAAAAAAAATAATAAATAGACAACTGGTCGACCTCATTAGAAATAAAAACCCAAAAGATTAGATAGACAAACAAACAAACACATAAATGTGGAGAGAAGGGCAGTGTGCGCAGGAGCAAAGGTAAACAGCAGTCAGACCTGAATCCTTATCTTTACAAGGTCGACCTCAGAACTTTGTTCAGTTTGTCTCGGTGACGGATAATGGAAGGAAGGGCAGGCAACTGGTCGACTTCATTTAAATAAACAAATAAAAAATAAGATAAACTCTCAGGAATAGATAAATAATAACAAAAAAATTGTAAAGTGGAGAAAGCGAGAGCGCGCGAATGCACTCAAGCAAACACAAACAGCACAGCACGATGCGTATTTTTTTTAAAAATTGACAAAATAAATCAAAAATAAATCAAAAATAAAAATAAGTGGAAAAGGCGAGAGTGCGCGAGCACACAGGAACAAAGACAAGAAGGGCAGCTTTATGCGTAGTAAAAAAAATAATATATAGACAACTGGTCGACCTCATTAGAAATAAAAACCCAAAAGATTAGATAGACAAACAAACAAACACATAAATGTGGAGAGAAGGGCAGTGCGCGCAGGAGCAAAGGTAAACAGCAGACAGACCTGAATCCTTATCTTTACAAGGTCGACCTCAGAACTTTGTTCAGTTTGTCTCGGTGACGGATAATGGAAGGAAGGGCAGGCAACTGGTCGACTTCATTTAAATAAACAAATAAAAAATAAGATAAACTCTCAGGAATAGATAAATAATAACAAAAAAATTGTAAAGTGGAGAAAGCGAGAGCGCGCGAATGCACTCAAGCAAACACAAACAGCACAGCACGATGCGTATTTTTTTTAAATTGACAAAATAAATCAAAAATAAATCAAAAATAAAAATAAGTGGAAAAGGCGAGAGTGCGCGAGCACACAGGAGCAAAGACAAGCAGCGCAGCTTGATGCGTAGTAAAAAAAATAATAAATAGACAACTGGTCGACCTCATTAGAAAAAAAAACCCAAAAGATTAGATAGACAAACAAACAAACACATAAATGAGGAGAGAAGGGCAGTGTGCGCAGGAGCAAAGGTAAACAGCAGACAGACCTGAATCCTTATCTTTACAAGGTCGACCTCAGAACTTTGTTCAGTTTGTCTCGGTGACGGATAATGGAAGGAAGGGCAGGCAACTGGTCGACTTCATTTAAATAAACAAATAAAAAATAAGATAAACTCTCAGGAATAGATAAATAATAACAAAAAAATTGTAAAGTGGAGAAAGCGAGAGCGCGCGAATGCACTCAAGCAAACACAAACAGCACAGCACGATGCGTATTTTTTTTAAAAATTGACAAAATAAATCAAAAATAAATCAAAAATAAAAATAAGTGGAAAAGGCGAGAGTGCGCGAGCACACAGGAGCAAAGAGAAGCAGCGCAGCTTGATGCGTAGTAAAAAAAATAATAAATAGACAACTGGTCGACCTCATTAGAAATAAAAACCCAAAAGATTAGATAGACAAACAAACAAACACATAAATGTGTAGAGAGGGGCTTTGCGCGCAGGAGCAAAGGTAAACAGCAGACAGACCTGAATCCTTATATTTACAAGGTCGACCTCAGAACTTTGTTCAGTTTGTCTCGGTGACGGATAATGCAAGGAAGGGCAGACAACTGGTCAACTTCATTTAAATAAACAAATAAAAAATAAGATAAACTCTCAGGAATAGATAAATAATAATAAAAAAATTGTAAAGTTTAGAAAGCGAGAGCGCGCGAATGCACTCAAGCAAACACAAACAGCACAGCACGATGCGTATTTTTTTAAAAAATTGACAAAATAAATCAAAAATAAATCAAAAATAAAAATAAGTGGGGCTGGGGATATAGCCTAGTGGCAAGAGTGCCTGCCTCGGATACACGAGGCCCTAGGTTCGATTCCCCAGCACCACATATACAGAAAACGGCCAGAAGCGGCGCTGTGGCTCAAGTGGCAGAGTGCTAGCCTTGAGCGGGAAGAAGCCAGGACAGTGCTCAGGCCCTGAGTCCAAGGCCCAGGACTGGCCAAAAAAAAAAAATAAAAAATAAAAAAAAAAAAAATAAATAAGTGGAAAAGGCGAGAGTGCGCGAGCACACAGGAGCAAAGACAAGCAGCGCAGCTTGATGCGGAGTAAAAAAAAATAATAAATAGACAACTGGTCGACCTCATTAGAAATAAAAACACAAAAGTTTAGATAGACAAACAAACAAACACATAAATGTGGAGAGAAGGGCAGTGCGCGCAGGAGCAAAGGTAAACAGCAGACAGACCTGAATCCTTATCTTTACAAGGTCGACCTCAGAACTTTGTTCAGTTTGTCTCGGTGACGGATAATGGAAGGAAGGGCAGGCAACTGGTCGACTTCATTTAAATAAACAAATAAAAAATAAGATAAACTCTCAGGAATAGATAAATAATAACAAAAAAATTGTAAAGTGGAGAAAGCGAGAGCGCGCGAATGCACTCAAGCAAACACAAACAGCACAGCACGATGCGTTTTTTTTTAAATTGACAAAATAAATCATAAATAAATCAAAAATAAAAATAAGTGGAAAAGGCGAGAGTGCGCGAGCACACAGGAGCAAAGACAAGCAGCGCAGCTTGATGCGTAGTAAAAAAAATAATAAATAGACAACTGGTCGACCTCATTAGAAATAAAAACCCAAAAGATTAGATAGACAAACAAACAAACACATAAATGTGGAGAGAAGGGCAGTGTGCGCAGGAGCAAAGGTAAACAGCAGTCAGACCTGAATCCTTATCTTTACAAGGTCGACCTCAGAACTTTGTTCAGTTTGTCTCGGTGACGGATAATGGAAGGAAGGGCAGGCAACTGGTCGACTTCATTTAAATAAACAAATAAAAAATAAGATAAACTCTCAGGAATAGATAAATAATAACAAAAAAATTGTAAAGTGGAGAAAGCGAGAGCGCGCGAATGCACTCAAGCAAACACAAACAGCACAGCACGATGCGTATTTTTTTTAAAAATTGACAAATAAATCAAAAATAAATCAAAAATAAAAATAAGTGGAAAAGGCGAGAGTGCGCGAGCACACAGGAGCAAAGACAAGCAGCGCAGCTTGATGCGTAGTAAAAAAAATAATAAATAGACAACTGGTCGACCTCATTAGAAATAAAAACCCAAAAGATTAGATAGACAAACAAACAAACACATAAATGTGGAGAGAAGGGCAGTGCGCGCAGGAGCAAAGGTAAACAGCAGACAGACCTGAATCCTTATCTTTACAAGGTCGACCTCAGAACTTTGTTCAGTTTGTCTCGGTGACGGATAATGGAAGGAAGGGCAGGCAACTGGTCGACTTCATTTAAATAAACAAATAAAAAATAAGATAAACTCTCAGGAATAGATAAATAATAACAAAAAAATTGTAAAGTGGAGAAAGCGAGAGCGCGCGAATGCACTCAAGCAAACACAAACAGCACAGCACGATGCGTATTTTTTTTTTAAATTGACAAAATAAATCAAAAATAAATCAAAAATAAAAATAAGTGGAAAAGGCGAGAGTGCGCGAGCACACAGGAGCAAAGACAAGCAGCGCAGCTTGATGCGTAGTAAAAAAAATAATAAATAGACAACTGGTCGACCTCATTAGAAAAAAAAACCCAAAAGATTAGATAGACAAACAAACAAACACATAAATGAGGAGAGAAGGGCAGTGTGCGCAGGAGCAAAGGTAAACAGCAGACAGACCTGAATCCTTATCTTTACAAGGTCGACCTCAGAACTTTGTTCAGTTTGTCTCGGTGACGGATAATGGAAGGAAGGGCAGGCAACTGGTCGACTTCATTTAAATAAACAAATAAAAAATAAGATAAACTCTCAGGAATAGATAAATAATAACAAAAAAATTGTAAAGTGGAGAAAGCGAGAGCGCGCGAATGCACTCAAGCAAACACAAACAGCACAGCACGATGCGTATTTTTTTTAAAAATTGACAAAATAAATCAAAAATAAATCAAAAATAAAAATAAGTGGAAAAGGCGAGAGTGCGCGAGCACACAGGAGCAAAGACAAGCAGCGCAGCTTGATGCGTAGTAAAAAAAATAATAAATAGACAACTGGTCGACCTCATTAGAAATAAAAACCCGAAAGGTTAGATAGACAAACAAACAAACACATAAATGTGGAGAGAAGGGCAGTGTGCGCAGGAGCAAAGGTAAACAGCAGACAGACCTGAATCCTTATCTTTACAAGGTCGACCTCAGAACTTTGTTCAGTTTGTCTCGGTGACGGATAATGGAAGGAAGGGCAGGCAACTGGTCGACTTCATTTAAATAAACAAATAAAAAATAAGATAAACTCTCAGGAATAGATAAATAATATCAAAAAAATTGTAAAGTGGAGAAAGCGAGAGCGCGCGAATGCACTCAAGCAAACACAAACAGCACAGCCCGATGCGTATTTTTTTTAAAAATTGACAAAATAAATCAAAAATAAATCAAAAATAAAAACAAGTGGAAAAGGCGAGAGTGCGCGAGCACACAGGAGCAAAGACAAGCAGCGCAGCTTGATGCGTAGTAAAAAAAAATAATAAATAGACAACTGGTCGACCTCATTAGAAATAAAAACACAAAAGTTTAGATAGACAAACAAACAAACACATAAATGTGGAGAGAAGGGCAGTGCGCGCAGGAGCAAAGGTAAACAGCAGACAGACCTGAATCCTTATCTTTACAAGGTCGACCTCAGAACTTTGTTCAGTTTGTCTCGGTGACGGATAATGGAAGGAAGGGCAGGCAACTGGTCGACTTCATTTAAATAAACAAATAAAAAATAAGATAAACTCTCAGGAATAGATAAATAATAACAAAAAAATTGTAAAGTGGAGAAAGCGAGAGCGCGCGAATGCACTCAAGCAAACACAAACAGCACAGCCCGATGCGTATTTTTTTTTAAAAATTGACAAAATTAATCAAAAATAAAAATAAGTGGAAAAGGCGAGAGTGCGCGAGTACACAGGAGCA
>NW_025960212.1:0-33925 GCF_023159225.1 Perognathus longimembris pacificus
TATCAGTAAATATCTCCACTGAGATTAAGAAAAGCAGTAGCTTAATAAATTAAGTACTTCCTGGTATGGTACTGTACTGGTAACTCCCCAAAAGAGTCTGGATTGTGGTGAGGGAACAGAGAAAAAAGCTCATTTAGGACCTGCACTTACGAAGGGGTTAGGCAGCTGTATATCAGCGAGTAAAGCTTCTGAGAATAAAAACAGCTGCAGCTTGTTAAGGTAATTACACAGGGGAAAGGATAATGTACTGGGAACTCCTCAGAAGAATCTGATTTGTGGTGAGGGAGAGAGATAAAAGCTCATTTAGGAACGACATGAACATGCTGCGTAGGTAGCTGTTTATCAGTAAATATCTCCACTGAGATTAAGAAAAGCAGTAGGTTAATAAATTAAGTACTCCTGGTATGGTTACTGTACTGGTAACTCCCCAAAAGAATCTGGATTGTGGTGAGGAACAGAGAAAAAAGCTCATTTAGGACCTGCACTTACGAAGGGGGTAGGCAGCTGTATATCAGGGAGTAAAGCTTCTGAGAATAAAAACAGCTGGAGCTTGTTAAGGTAATTACACAGGGAAAGGATAATGTACTGGGAACTCCTCAGAAGAATCTGATTTGTGGTGAGGGGAGAGAGATAAAAGCTCATTTAGGAACGACATGAACATGCTGCTTAGGTAGCAGTTTATCAGTAAATATCTCCACTGAGATTAAGAAAAGCAGTAGCTTAATAAATTAAGTACTTCCTGGTATGGTTACTGTACTGGTAACTCCCCAAAAGAATCTGGAATGTGGTGAGGGAACAGAGAAAAAAGCTCATTTAGGACCTGCACTTACGAAGGGGGTAGGCAGATGTATATCAGGGAGTAAATCTTCTGAGAATAAAAACAGCTGGAGCTTGTTAAGGTAATTACACAGGAGAAAGGATAAAGTACTGGGAACTCCTCAGAAGAATCTGATTTGTGGTGAGGGAGAGAGATAAAAGCTCATTTAGGAACGACATGAACATGCTGCGTAGGTAGCTGTTTATCAGTAAATATCTCCACTGAGCTTTAGAAAAGCAGTAGCTTAATAAATTAAGTACTTCCTGTATGGTTACTGTACTGGTAACTCCCCAAAAGAATCTGGATTGTGGTGAGGGAACAGAGAAAAAAGCTCATTTAGGACCTGCACTTACGAAGGGGGTAGGCAGCTGTATATCAGGGAGTAAAGCTTCTGAGAATAAAAACAGCTGCATCTTGTTAAGGTAATTACACAGGGGAAAGGATAATGTACTGGGAACTCCTCAGAAGAATCTGATTTGTGGTGAGGGGAGAGAGAAAAAAGCTCATTTAGGAACGACATGAACATGCTGCGTAGGTAGCTGTTTATCAGTAAATATCTCCACTGAGATTAAGAAAAGCAGTAGCTTAATAAATTAAGTACTTACTGGTATGGTTACTGTACTGGTATCTCCCCAAAAGAATCTGGATTGTGGTGAGGGAACAGAGAAAAAAGCTCATTTAGGACCTGCACTTACGAAGGGGGTAGGCAGCTGTATATCAGGGAGTAAACCTTCTGAGAATAAAAACAGCTGCAGCTTGTTAAGGTAATTACACAGGGGAAAGGATAATGTACTGGGAACTCCTCAGAAGAATCTGATTTGTGGTGAGGGGAGAGAGATAAAAGCTCATTTAGGAACGACATGAACATGCTGCGTAGGTAGCTGTTTATCAGTAAATATCTCCACTGAGATTAAGAAAAGCAGTAGCTTAATAAATTAAGTACTTCCTGGTATGGTTACTGTACTGGTAACCCCCCAAAAGAATCTGGATTGTGGTAGGGAACAGAGAAAAAAGCTCATTTAGGACCTGCACTTACGAAGGGGGTAGGCAGCTGTATATCAGGGACTAAACCTTCTGAGAATAAAAACAGCTGGAGTTGTTAAGGTAATTACACAGGGGAAAGGATCATGTACTGGAACTCCTCAGAAGAATCTGATTTGTGGTGAGGGGAGAGAGATAAATGCTCATTTAGGAACGACATGAACATGCTGCGTAGGTAGCTGTTTATCAGTAAATATCTCCACTGAGATTAAGAAAAGCAGTAGCTTAATAAATTAAGTACTTCCTGTATGGTTACTCTACTGGTAACTCCCCAAAAGAATCTGGATTGTGGTGAGGGAACAGAGAAAAAAGCTCATTTAGGACCTGCCCTTACGAAGGGGGTAGGCAGCAGTATATCAGGGCCTAAACCTTCTGAGAATAAAAACAGCTGGAGCTTGTTAAGGTAATTACACAGGAGAAGGATAAAGTACTGGGAACTCCTCAGAAGAATCTGATTTGTGGTGAGGGGAGAGAGATAAAAGCTCATTTAGGAACGACATGAACATGCTGCGTAGGTAGCTGTTTATCAGTAAATATCTCCACTGAGCTTTAGAAAAGCAGTAGCTTAATATCTTAAGTACTTCCTGGTATGGTTACTGTACTGGTAACTCCCAAAAAGAATCTGGATTGTGGTGAGGGAACAGAGAAAAAAGCTCATTTAGGACCTGCACTTACGAAGGGGGTAGGCATCTGTATATCAGGGAGTAAAGCTTCTGAGAATAAAAACAGCTGCAGCTTGTTAAGGTAATTACACAGGGGAAAGGATAATGTACTGGAACTCCTCAGAAGAATCTGATTTGTGGTGAGGGAGAGAGATAAAAGCTCATTTAGGAACGACATGAACATGCTGCGTAGGTAGCTGTTTATCAGTAAATATCTCCACTGAGGGTAAGAAAAGCAGTAGCTTAATAAATTAAGTACTTCCTGGTATGGTTACTGTACTGGTAACTCCCCAAAAGAATCTGGATTGTGGTGAGGGAAGAGAGAAAAAAGCTCATTTAGGACGTGCACTTTCGAAGGGGGTAGGCAGCTGTATATCAGGAGTAAAGCTTCTGAGAATAAAAACAGCTGCAGCTTGTTAAGGTAATTACACAGTGGAAAGGATAATGTACTGGGAACTCCTCAGAAGAATCTGATTTGTGGTGAGGGGAGAGAGATAAAAGCTCATTTAGGAACGACATGAACATGCTGCGTAGGTAGCTGTTTATCAGTAAATATCTCCACTGAGATTAAGAAAAGCAGTAGCTTAATAAATTAAGTACTTCCTGGTCTGGTTACTGTACTGGTAACTCCCCAAAAGAATCTGGATTGTGGTGAGGGAACAGAGAAAAAAGCTCATTTAGGACCTGCACTTACGAAGGGGGTAGGCAGCTGTATATCAGGGAGTAAAGCTTCTGAGAATAAAAACAGCTGGAGCTTGTTAAGGTAATTACACAGGGAAAGGATAATGTACTGGGAACTCCTCAGAAGAATCTGATTTGTGGTGAGGGGAGAGAGATAAAAGCTCATTTAGGAACGACATGAACATGCTGCTTAGGTAGCAGTTTATCAGTAAATATCTCCACTGAGATTAAGAAAAGCAGTAGCTTAATAAATTAAGTACTTCCTGGTATGGTTACTGTACTGGTAACTCCCCAAAAGAATCTGGAATGTGGTGAGGGAACAGAGAAAAAAGCTCATTTAGGACCTGCACTTACGAAGGGGGTAGGCAGCTGTATATCAGGGAGTAAAGCTTCTGAGAATAAAAACAGCTGCAGCTTGTTAAGGTAATTACACAGGGGAAAGGATAATGTACTGGGAACTCCTCAGAAGAATCTGATTTGTGGTGAGGGGAGAGATATAAAAGCTCATTTAGGAACGACATGAACATGCTGCGTAGGTAGCTGTTTATCAGTAAATATCTCCACTGAGATTAAGAAAAGCAGTAGCTTAATAAATTAAGTACTTCCTGGTATGGTTACTGTACTGGTAACTCCCCAAAAGAATCTGGATTGTGGTAGGGAACAGAGAAAAAAGCTCATTTAGGACCTGCACTTACGAAGGGGGTAGGCAGCTGTATATCAGGGACTAAACCTTCTGAGAATAAAAACAGCTGGAGCTTGTTAAGGTAATTACACAGGGAAAGGATAATGTACTGGGAACTCCTCAGAAGAATCTGATTTGTGGTGAGGGGAGAGAGATAAATGCTCATTTAGGAATGACATGAACATGCTGCGTAGGTAGCTGTTTATAAGTAAATATCTCCACTTAGATTAAGAAAAGCAGTAGCTTAATAAATTAAGTACTTCCTGGTATGGTTACTCTACTGGTAACTCCCCAAAAGAATCTGGATTGTGGTGAGGGAACAGAGAAAAAAGCTCATTTAGGACCTGCCCTTACGAAGGGGGTAGGCAGCAGTATATCAGGAGTAAACCTTCTGAGAATAAAAATAGCTGGAGCTTGTTAAGGTAATTACACAGGAGAAGGATAAAGTACTGGGAACTCCTCAGAAGAATCTGATTTGTGGTGAGGGGAGAGAGATAAAAGCTCATTTAGGAACGACATGAACATGCTGCGTAGGTAGCTGTTTATCAGTAAATATCTCCACTGAGGGTAAGAAAAGCAGTAGCTTAATAAATTAAGTACTTCCTGGTATGGTTACTGTACTGGTAACTCCCCAAAAGAATCTGGATTGTGGTAGGGAACAGAGAAAAAAGCTCATTTAGGACCTGCACTTACGAAGGGGGTAGGCAGCTGTATATCAGGGACTAAACCTTCTGAGAATAAAAACAGCTGGAGCTTGTTAAGGTAATTACACAGGGAAAGGATAATGTACTGGGAACTCCTCAGAAGAATCTGATTTGTGGTGAGGGGAGAGAGATAAATGCTCATTTAGGAACGACATGAACATGCTGCGTAGGTAGCTGTTTATCAGTAAATATCTCCACTGAGATTAAGAAAAGCAGTAGCTTAATAAATTAAGTACTTCCTGGTATGGTTACTCTACTGGTAACTCCCCAAAAGAATCTGGATTGTGGTGAGGGAACAGAGAAAAAAGCTCATTTAGGACCTGCCCTTACGAAGGGGGTAGGCAGCAGTATATCAGGGAGTAAACCTTCTGAGAATAAAAACAGCTGGAGCTTGTTAAGGTAATTACACAGGAGAAGGATAAAGTACTGGGAACTCCTCAGAAGAATCTGATTTGTGGTGAGGGGAGAGAGATAAAAGCTCATTTAGGAACGACATGAACATGCTGCGTAGGTAGCTGTTTATCAGTAAATATCTCCACTGAGCTTTAGAAAAGCAGTAGCTTAATAAATTAAGTACTTCCTGGTATGGTTACTGTACTGGTAACTCCCCAAAAGAATCTGGATTGTGGTAGGGAACAGAGAAAAAAGCTCATTTAGGACCTGCACTTACGAAGGGGGTAGGCAGCTGTATATCAGGGAGTAAAGCTTCTGAGAATAAAAACAGCTGCAGCTTGTTAAGGTAATTACACAGGGGAAAGGATAATGTACTGGGAACTCCTCAGAAGAATCTGATTTGTGGTGAGGGGAGAGAGATAAAAGCTCATTTAGGAACGACATGAACATGCTGCGTAGGTAGCTGTTTATCAGTAAATATCTCCACTGAGGTTAAGAAAAGCAGTAGCTTAATAAATTAAGTACTTCCTGGTATGGTTACTGTACTGGTAACTCCCCAAAAGAATCTGGATTGTGGTGAGGGAAGAGAGAAAAAAGCTCATTTAGGACCTGCACTTTCGAAGGGGGTAGGCAGCTGTATATCAGGGAGTAAAGCTTCTGAGAATAAAAACAGCTGGAGCTTGTTAAGGTAATTACACAGGGGAAAGGATAATGTACTGGGAACTCCTCAGAAGAATCTGATTTGTGGTGAGGGGAGAGAGATAAAAGCTCATTTAGGAACGACATGAACATGCTGCGTAGGTAGCAGTTTATCAGTAAATATCTCCACTGAGATTAAGAAAAGCAGTAGCTTAATAAATTAAGTACTTCCTGGTATGGTTACTGTACTGGTAACTCCCCAAAAGAATCTGGATTGTGGTGAGGGAACAGAGAAAAAAGCTCATTTAGGACCTGCACTTACGAAGGGGGTAGGCAGCTGTATATCAGGGAGTAAACCTTCTGAGAATAAAAACAGCTGGAGCTTGTTAAGGTAATTACACAGGAGAAAGGATAAAGTACTGGAACTCCTCAGAAGAATCTGATTTTTGGTGAGGGGAGAGAGATAAAAGCTCATTTAGGAACGACATGAACATGCTGCGTAGGTAGCTGTTTATCAGTAAATATCTCCACTGAGCTTTAGAAAAGCAGTAGCTTAATAAATTAAGTACTTCCTGGTATGGTTACTGTACTGGTAACTCCCCAAAAGAATCTGGATTGTGGTGAGGGAACAGAGAAAAAAGCTCATTTAGGACCTGCACTTACGAAGGGGGTAGGCAGCTGTATATCAGGGAGTAAAGCTTCTGAGAATAAAAACAGCTGCAGCTTGTTAAGGTAATTACACAGGGGAAAGGATAATGTACTGGGAACTCCTCAGAAGAATCTGATTTGTGGTGAGGGGAGAGAGATAAAAGCTCATTTAGGAACGACATGAACATGCTGCGTAGGTAGCTGTTTATCAGTAAATATCTCCACTGAGATTAAGAAAAGCAGTAGCTTAATAAATTAAGTACTTCCTGGTATGGTTACTGTACTGGTAACTCCCCAAAAGAATCTGGATTGTGGTGAGGGAACAGAGAAAAAAGCTCATTTAGGACCTTCACTTACGAAGGGGGTAGGCAGCTGTATATCAGGGAGTAAAGCTTCTGAGAATAAAAACAGCTGGAGCTTGTTAAGGTAATTACACAGGGGAAAGGATAATGTACTGGGAACTCCTCAGAAGAATCTGATTTGTGGTGAGGGGAGAGAGATAAAAGCTCATTTAGGAACGACATGAACATGCTGCGTAGGTAGCTGTTTATCAGTAAATATCTCCACTGAGATTAAGAAAAGCAGTAGCTTAATAAATTAAGTACTTCCTGGTATGGTTACTGTACTGGTAACTCCCCAAAAGAATCTGGATTGTGGTGAGGGAACAGAGAAAAAAGCTCATTTAGGACCTGCACTTACGAAGGGGGTAGGCAGCAGTATATTAGGGAGTAAAGCTTCTGAGAATAAAAACAGCTGCAGCTTGTTAAGGTAATTACACAGGGGAAAGGATAAAGTACTGGGAACTCCTCAGAAGAATCTGATTTGTGGTGAGGGGAGAGAGATAAAAGCTCATTTAGGAACGACATGAACATGCTGCGTAGGTAGCTGTTTATCAGTAAATATCTCCACTGAGCTTTAGAAAAGCAGTAGCTTAATAAATTAAGTACTTCCTGGTATGGTTACTGTACTGGTAACTCCCCAAAAGAATCTGGATTGTGGTGAGGGAACAGAGAAAAAAGCTCATTTAGGACCTGCACTTACGAAGGGGGTAGGCAGCTGTATATCAGGGAGTAAAGCTTCTGAGAATAAAAACAGCTGCATCTTGTTAAGGTAATTACACAGGGGAAAGGATAATGTACTGGGAACTCCTCAGAAGAATCTGATTTGTGGTGAGGGGAGAGAGATAAAAGCTCATTTAGGAACGACATGAACATTCTGCGTAGGTAGCTGTTTATCAGTAAATATCTCCACTGAGATTAAGAAAAGCAGTAGCTTAATAAATTAAGTACTTCCTGGTATGGTTACTGTACTAGTAACTCCCCAAAAGAAACTGGATTGTGGTGAGGGAACAGAGAAAAAAGCTCATTTAGGACCTGCACTTACGAAGGGGGTAGGCAGCTGTATATCCGGGAGTAAACCTTCTGAGAATAAAAACAGCTGGAGCTTGTTAAGGTAATTACACAGGAGAAGGATAAAGTACTGGGAACTCCTCAGAAGAATCTGATTTGTGGTGAGGGGAGAGAGATAAAAGCTCATTTAGGAACGACATGAACATGCTGCGTAGGTAGCTGTTTATCAGTAAATATCTCCACTGAGCTTTAGAAAAGCAGTAGCTTAATAAATTAAGTACTTCCTGGTATGGTTACAGTACTGGTAACTACCCAAAAGAATCTGGATTGTGGTGAGGAACAGAGAAAAAAGCTCATTTAGGACCTGCACTTACGAAGGGGGTAGGCAGCTGTATATCAGGGAGTAAAGCTTCTGAGTATAAAAACAGCTGCAGCTTGTTAAGGTAATTACACAGGGGAAAGGATAATGTACTGGGAACTCCTCAGAAGAATCTGATTTGTGGTGAGGGGAGAGAGATAAAAGCTCATTTAGGAACGACATGAACATGCTGCGTAGGTAGCTGTTTATCAGTAAATATCTCCACTGAGATTAAGAAAAGCAGTAGCTTAATAAATTAAGTACTTCCTGGTATGGTTACTGTACTGGTAACTCCCCAAAAGAATCTGGATTGTGGTGAGGGAACAGAGAAAAAAGCTCATTAGGACCTGCACTTACGAAGGGGGTAGGCAGCTGTATATCAGGGACTAAACCTTCTGAGAATAAAAACAGCTGGAGCTTGTTAAGGTAATTACACAGGGAAAGGGATAATGTACTGGGAACTCCTCAGAAGAATCTGATTTGTGGTGAGGGGAGAGAGATAAAAGCTCATTTAGGAACGACATAAACATGCTACTTAGGTAGCTGTTTATCAGTAAATATTTCCACTGAGATTAAGAAATCAGTAGGTTAATAAATTAAGTACTTCCTGGTATGGTTACTGTACTGGTAACTCCCCAAAAGAATCTGGATTGTGGTGAGGGAACAGAGAAAAAAGCTCATTTAGGACCTGCACTTACGAAGGGGGTAGGCAGCAGTATATCAGGGAGTAAACCTTCTGAGAATAAAAACAGCTGGAGCTTGTTAAGGTAATTACACAGGGGAAAGGATAATGTAGTGGAAACTCCTGAGAAGAATGTGATTTGTGTGAGGGGAGAGAGATAAATGCTCCTTAAGGAACGACATGAACATGCTGCGTACGTAGCTGTTTATCAGTAAATATCTCCACTGAGATTAAGAAAAGCAGTAGCTTAATAAATTAAGTACTTCCTGGTATGGTTACTGTACTGGTAACACCCCAAAAGAATCTGGATTGTGGTGAGGGAACAGAGAAAAAAGCTCATTTAGGACCTGCACTTACGAAGGGGGTAGGCAGCTGTATATCAGGGAGTAAAACTTCTGAGAATAAAAACAGCTGGAGCTTGTTAAGGTAATTACACAGGAGAAAGGATAAAGTACTGGGAACTTCTCAGAAGAATCTGATTTGTGGTGAGGGGAGAGAGATAAAAGCTCATTTAGAACGACATGAACATGCTGCGTAGGTAGCTGTTTATCAGTAAATATCTCCACTGAGCTTTAGAAAAGCAGTAGCTTAATAAATTAAGTACTTCCTGGTATGGTTACTACTGGTAACTCCCCAAAAGAATCTGGATTGTGGTGAGGGAACAGAGAAAAAAGCTCATTTAGGACCTGCACTTACGAAGGGGGTAGGCAGCTGTATATCAGGGAGTAAAGCTTCTGAGAATAAAAACAGCTGCATCTTGTTAAGGTAATTACACAGGGGAAAGGATAATGTACTGGGAACTCCTCAGAAGAATCTGATTTGTGGTGAGGGGAGAGAGATAAAAGCTCATTTAGGAACGACATGAACATGCTGCGTAGGTAGCTGTTTATCAGTAAATATCTCCACAGAGATTAAGAAAAGCAGTAGCTTAATAAATTAAGTACTTCCTGGTATGGTTACTGTACTGGTAACTCCCCAAAAGAATCTGGATTGTGGTGAGGGAACAGAGAAAAAAGCTCATTTAGGACCTGCACTTACGAAGGGGGTAGGCAGCTGTATATCAGGGAGTAAACCTTCTGAGAATAAAAACAGCTGGAGCTTGTTAAGGTAATTACACAGGAGAAAGGATAAAGTACTGGGAACTCCTCAGAAGAATCTGATTTGTGGTGAGGGGAGAGAGATAAAAGCTCATTTAGGAACGACATGAACATGCTGCGTAGGTAGCTGTTTATCAGTAAATATCTCCACTGAGCTTTAGAAAAGCAGTAGCTTAATAAATTAAGTACTTCCTGGTATGGTTACTGTACTGGTAACTCCCCAAAAGAATCTGGATTGTGGTGAGGGAACAGAGAAAAAAGCTCATTTAGGACCTGCACTTACGAAGGGGGTAGGCAGCTGTATATCAGGGAGTAAAGCTTCTGAGTATAAAAACAGCTGCATCTTGGTTAGGTAATTACACAGTGGAAAGGATAATGTACTGGGAACTCCTCAGAAGAATCTGATTTGTGGTGAGGGGAGAGAGATAAAAGCTCATTTAGGAACGACATGAACATGCTGCGTAGGTAGCTGTTTATCAGTAAATATCTCCACTGAGATTAAGAAAAGCAGTAGCTTAATAAATTAAGTACTTCCTGGTATGGTTACTGTACTGGTAACTCCCCAAAAGAATCTGGATTGTGGTGAGGGAACAGAGAAAAAAGCTCATTTAGGACCTGCACTTACGAAGGGGGTAGGCAGCTGTATATCAGGGAGTAAAACCTTCTGAGAATAAAAACAGCTGGAGCTTGTTAAGGTAATTACACAGGCGAAAGTATAAAGTACTGGGAACTCCCCAGAAGAATCTGATTTGTGGTGAGGGGAAGGGATAAAAGCTCATTTAGAACGACATGAACATGCTGCGTAGGTAGCTGTTTATCAGTAAATATCTCCACTGAGATTAAGAAAAGCAGGAGCTTAATAAATTAAGTACTTCCTGTATGGTTACTGTACTGGTAACTCCCCAAAAGAATCTGGATTGTGGTGAGGGAACAGAGAAAAAAGCTCATTTAGGACCTGCACTTACGAAGGGGGTAGGCAGCTGTATATCAGGGAGTAAACCTTCTGAGAATAAAAACAGCTGGAGCTTGTTAAGGTAATTACACAGGAGAAAGGATAAAGTACTGGGAACTCCTCAGAAGAATCTGATTTGTGGTGAGGGGAGAGAGATAAAAGCTCATTTAGGAACGACATGAACATGCTGCGTAGGTAGCTGTTTATCAGTAAATATCTCCACTGAGCTTTAGAAAAGCAGTACCTTAATAAATTAAGTACTTCCTGGTATGGTTACTGTACTGGTAACTCCCCAAAAGAATCTGGATTGTGGTGAGGGAACAGAGAAAAAAGCTCATTTAGGACCTGCACTTACGAAGGGGGTAGGCAGCTGTATATCAGGGAGTAAAGCTTCTGAGTAAAAAAACAGCTGCATCTTGGTAAGGTAATTACACAGTGGAAAGGATAATGTACTGGGAACTCCTCAGAAGAATCTGATTTGTGGTGAGGGGAGAGAGATAAAAGCTCATTTAGGAACGACATGAACATGCTGCGTAGGTAGCTGTTTATCAGTAAATATCTCCACTGAGATAAAGAAAAGCAGTAGCTTAATAAATTAAGTACTTCCTGGTATGGTTACTGTACTGGTAACTCCCCAAAAGAATCTGGATTGTGGTGAGGGAACAGAGAAAAAAGCTCATTTAGGACCTGCACTTACGAAGGGGGTAGGCAGCTGTATATCAGGGAGTAAAGCTTCTGAGTATAAAAACAGCTGCATCTTGGTAAGGTAATTACACAGTGGAAAGGATAATGTACTGGGAACTCCTCAGAAGAATCTGATTTGTGGTGAGGGGAGAGAGATAAAAGCTCATTTAGGAACGACATGAACATGCTGCGTAGGTAGCTGTTTATCAGTAAATATCTCCACTGAGATTAAGAAAAGCAGTAGCTTAATAAATTAAGTACTTCCTGGTATGGTTACTGTACTGGTAACTCCCCAAAAGAATCTGGATTGTGGTGAGGGAACAGAGAAAAAAGCTCATTTAGGACCTGCACTTACGAAGGGGGTAGGCAGCTGTATATCAGGAGTAAAGCTTCTGAGTATAAAAACAGCTGCATCTTGTAAGGTAATACACAGTGGAAAGGATAATGTACTGGGAACTACTCAGAAGACTCTGATTTGTGGTGAGGGGAGAGAGATAAAAGCTCATTTAGGAACGACATGAACATGCTGCGTAGGTAGCTGTTTATCAGTAAATATCTCCACTGAGATTAAGAAAAGCAGTAGCTTAATAAATTAAGAACTTCCTGGTATGGTTACTGTACTGGTAACTCCCCAAAAGAATCTGGATTGTGGTGAGGGAACAGAGAAAAAAGCTCATTTAGGACCTGCACTTACGAAGGGGGTAGGCAGCTGTATATCAGGGAGTAAAGCTTCTGAGAATAAAAACAGCTGCAGCTTGTTAAGGTAATTACACAGGGGAAAGGATAATGTACTGGGAACTCCTCAGAAGAATCTGATTTGTGGTGAGGGGAGAGAGATAAAAGCTCATTTAGGAACGACATGAACATGCTGCGTAGGTAGCTGTTTATCAGTAAATATCTCCAATGAGATTAAGAAAAGCAGTAGCTTAATAAATTAAGTACTTCCTGGTATGGTTTCTGTACTGGTAACTCCCCAAAAGAATCTGGATTGTGTGAGGGAACAGAGAAAAAAGCTCATTTAGGACCTGCACTTACGAAGGGGTAGGCAGCTGTATATCAGGGACTAAACTTTCTGAGAATAAAAACAGCTGGAGCTTGTTAAGGTAATTACACAGGAGAAAGGATAAAGTACTGGGAACTCCTCAGAAGAATCTGATTTGTGGTGAGGGGAGAGAGATAAAAGCTCATTTAGGAACGACATGAACATGCTGCGTAGGTAGCTGTTTATCAGTAAATATCTCCACTGAGCTTTAGAAAAGCAGTAGCTTAATAAATTAAGTACTTCCTGGTATGGTTACTGTACTGGTAACTCACCAAAAGAATCTGGATTGTGGTGAGGGAACAGAGAAAAAAGCTCATTTAGGACCTGCACTTACGAAGGGGGTAAGCAGCTGTATATCAGGGAGTAAAGCTTCTGAGAATAAAAACAGCTGCAGCTTGTTAAGGTAATTACACAGGGGAAAGGATAATGTACTGGGAACTCCTCAGAAGAATCTGATTTGTGGTGAGGGGAGAGAGATAAAAGCTCATTAAGAACGACATGAACATGCTGCGTAGGTAGCTGTTTATCAGTAAATATCTCCACTGAGATTAAGAAAAGCAGTAGCTTAATAAATTAAGTACTTCCTGGTATGGTTACTGTACTGGTAACTCCCCAAAAGAATCTGGATTGTGGTGAGGGAACAGAGAAAAAAGCTCATTTAGGACCTGCACTTTCGAAGGGGGTAGGCAGCTGTATATCAGGGAGTAAAGCTTCTGAGAATAAAAACAGCTGGAGCTTGTTAAGGTAATTACACAGGGGAAAGGATAATGTACTGGGAACTCCTCAGAAGAATATGATTTGTGGTGAGGGGAGAGAGATAAAAGCTCATTTAGGAACGACATGAACATGCTGCGTAGGTAGCTGTTTATCAGTAAATATCTCCACTGAGATTAAGAAAAGCAGTAGCTTAATAAATTAAGTACTTCCTGTATGGTTACTGTACTGGTAACTCCCCAAAAGAATCTGGATTGTGGTGAGGAAGAGAGAAAAAAGCTCATTTAGGAACTGCACTTACGAAGGGGGTAGGCAGCTGTATATCAGGGAGTAAACCTTCTGAAAATAAAAACAGCTGGAGCTTGTTAAGGTAATTACACAGGAGAAAGGATAAAGTACTGGAACTCCTCAGAAGAACCTGATTTTGTGGTGAGGGGAGAGAGATAAAAGCTCATTTAGGAACGACATGAACATGCTGCTTAGGTAGCTGTTTATCAGGAAATATCTCCACTGAGCTTTAGAAAAGAAGTAGCTTAATAAATTAAGAAATTCCTGGTATGGTTACTGTACTGGTAACTCCCCAAAAGAATCTGGATTGTGGTGAGGGAACAGAGAAAAAAGCTCATTTAGGACCTGCACTTACGAAGGGGGTAGGCAGCTGTATATCAGGGAGTAAAGCTTCTGAGAATAAAAAACAGCTGCAGCTTGTTAAGGTAATTACACAGGGGAAAGGATAATGTACTGGGAACTCCTCAGAAGAATCTGATTTGTGGTGAGGGAGAGAGATAAAAGCTCATTTAGGAACGACATGAACATGCTGCGTAGGTAGCTGTTTATCAGTAAATATCTCCACTGAGATTAAGAAAAGCAGTAGCTTAATAAATTAAGTACTTCCTGGTATGGTTTCTGTACTGGTAACTCCCCAAAAGAGTCTGGATTGTGGTGAGGGAACAGAGAAAAAAGCTCATTTAGGACCTGCACTTACGAAGGGGTAGGCAGCTGTATATCAGGGACTAAACCTTCTGAGAATAAAAACAGCTGGAGCTTGTTAAGGTAATTACACAGGGGAAAGGATAATGTACTGGGACCTCCTCAGAAGAATCTGATTTGTGGTGAGGGGAGAGAGATAAAAGCTCATTTAGGAACGACATGAACATGCTGCGTAGGTAGCTGTTTATCAGTAAATATCTCCACTGAGATTAAGAAAAGCAGTAGCTTAATAAATTAAGTACTTCCTGGTATGGTTACTGTACTGGGAACTCCCCAAAAGAATTTGGATTGTGGTGAGGGAACAGAGAAAAAAGCTCATTTAGGACCTGCACTTACGAAGGGGGTAGGCAGCTGTATATCAGGGAGTAAACCTTCTGAGAATAAAAACAGCTGGAGCTTGTTAAGGTAATTACACAGGAGAAAGGATAAAGTACTGGGAAGTCCTCAGAAGAATCTGATTTGTGGTGAGGGGAGAGAGATAAAAGCTCATTTAGGAACGACATGAACATGCTGCGTAGGTAGCTGTTTATCAGTAAATATCTCCACTGAGCTTTAGAAAAGCAGTAGCTTAATAAATTAAGTACTTCCTGGTATGGTTACTGTACTGGTAACTCCCCAAAAGAATCTGGATTGTGGTGAGGGAACAGAGAAAAAAGCTCATTTAGGACCTGCACTTACGAAGGGGGTAGGCAGCTGTATATCAGGGAGTAAAGCTTCTCAGAATAAAAACAGCTGCAGCTTGTTAAGGTAATTACACAGGGGAAAGGATAATGTACTGGGAACTCCTCAGAAGAATCTGATTTGTGTGAGGGGATAGAGATAAAAGCTCATTAAGAACGACATGAACATGCTGCGTAGGTAGCTGTTTATCAGTAAATATCTCCACTGAGATTAAGAAAAGCAGTAGCTTAATAAATTAAGTACTTCCTGGTATGGTTACTGTACTGGTAACTCCCAAAAGAATCTGGATTGTGGTGAGGGAACAGAGAAAAAAGCTCATTAGGACCTGCACTTTCGAAGGGGGTAGGCAGCTGTATATCAGGGAGTAAAGCTTCTGACAATAAAAACAGCTGGAGCTTGTTAAGGTAATTACACAGGGAAAGGATAATGTACTGGGAACTCCTCAGAAGAATCTGATTTGTGGTGAGGGGAGAGAGATAAAAGCTCATTTAGGAACGACATGAACATGCTGCGTAGGTAGCTGTTTATCAGTAAATATCTCCACTGAGATTAAGAAAAGCAGTAGCTTAATAAATTAAGTACTTCCTGGTATGGTTACTGTACTGGTAACTCCCCAAAAGAATCTGGATTGTGGTGAGGAAGAGAGAAAAAAGCTCATTTAGGAACTGCACTTACGAAGGGGGTAGGCAGCTGTATATCAGGGAGTAAACCTTCTGAAAATAAAACAGCTGGAGCTTGTTAAGGTAATTACACAGGAGAAAGGATAAAGTACTGGGAACTCCTCAGAAGAACCTCATTTGTGGTGAGGGGAGAGAGATAAAAGCTCATTTAGGAACGACATGAACATGCTGCGTAGGTAGCTGTTTATCAGGAAATATCTCCACTGAGCTTTAGAAAAGAAGTAGCTTAATAAATTAAGAAATTCCTGGTATGGTTACTGTACTGGTAACTCCCCAAAAGAATCTGGATTGTGGTGAGGGAACAGAGAAAAAAGATCATTTAGGACCTGCACTTACGAAGGGGGTAGGCAGCTGTATATCAGGGAGTAAAGCTTCTGAGAATAAAAACAGCTGCAGCTTGTTAAGGTAATTACACAGGGGAAAGGATAATGTACTGGGAACTCCTCAGAAGAATCTGTTTTGTGGTGAGGGGAGAGAGATAAAAGCTCATTTAGGAACGACATGAACATGCTGCGTAGGTAGCTGTTTATCAGTAAATATCTCCACTGAGATTAAGAAAAGCAGTAGCTTAATAAATTAAGTACTTCCTGGTATGGTTTCTGTACTGGTAACTCCCCAAAAGAGTCTGGATTGTGGTGAGGGAACAGAGAAAAAAGCTCATTTAGGACCTGCACTTACGAAGGGGGTAGGCAGCTGTATATCAGGGACTAAACCTTCTGAGAATAAAAACAGCTGGAGCTTGTTAAGGTAATTACACAGGGGAAAGGATAATGTACTGGGACCTCCTCAGAAGAATCTGATTTGTGGTGAGGGGAGAGAGATAAAAGCTCATTTAGGAACGACATGAACATGCTGCGTAGGTAGCTGTTTATCAGTAAATATCTCCACTGAGATTAAGAAAAGCAGTAGCTTAATAAATTAAGTACTTCCTGGTATGGTTACTGTACTGGGAACTCCCCAAAAGAATTTGGATTGTGGTGAGGGAACAGAGAAAAAAGCTCATTTAGGACCTGCACTTACGAAGGGGGTAGGTAGCTGTATATCAGGGAGTAAACCTTCTGAGAATAAAAACAGCTGGAGCTTGTTAAGGTAATTACACAGGGGAAAGGATAAAGTACTGGGAACTCCTCAGAAGAATCTGATTTGTGGTGAGGGGAGAGAGATAAAAGCTCATTTAGGAACGACATGAACATGCTGCGTAGGTAGCAGTTTATCAGTAAATATCTCCACTGAGCTTTAGAAAAGCAGTAGCTTAATAAATTAAGTACTTCCTGGTATGGTTACTGTACTGGTAACTCCCCAAAAGAATCTGATTGTGGTGAGGGAACAGAGAAAAAAGCTCATTTAGGACCTGCACTTACGAAGGGGGTAGGCAGCTGTATATCAGGGAGTAAAGCTTCTGAGAATAAAAACAGCTGCAGGTTGTTAAGGTAATTACACAGGGAAAGGATAATGTACTGGGAACTCCTCAGAAGAATCTGATTTGTGGTGAGGGGATAGCGATAAAAGCTCATTAAGAACGACATGAACATGCTGCGTAGGTAGCTGTTTATCAGTAAATATCTCCACTGAGATTAAGAAAAGCAGTAGCTTAATAAATTAAGTACTTCCTGGTATGGTTACTGTACTGGTAACTCCCCAAAAGAATCTGGATTGTGGTGAGGGAACAGAGAAAAAAGCTCATTTAGGACTGCACTTTCGAAGGGGTAGGCAGCTGTATATCAGGGAGTAAAGCTTCTGAGAATAAAAACAGCTGGAGCTTGTTAAGGTAATTACACAGGGGAAAGGATAATGTACTGGAACTCCTCAGAAGAATCTGATTTGTGGTGAGGGGAGAGAGATAAAAGCTCATTTAGGAACGACATGAACATGCTGCGTAGGTAGCTGTTTATCAGTAAATATCTCCACTGAGATTAAGAAAAGCAGTAGCTTAATAAATTAAGTACTTCCTGGTATGGTTACTGTACTGGGAACTCCCCAAAAGAATTTGGATTGTGGTGAGGGAACAGAGAAAAAAGCTCATTTAGGACCTGCACTTACGAAGGGGGTAGGCAGCTGTATATCAGGGAGTAAACCTTCTGAGAATAAAAACACGTGGAGCTTGTTAAGGTAATTACACAGGAGAAAGGATAAAGTACTGGGAAGTCCTCAGAAGAATCTGATTTGTGGTGAGGGGAGAGAGATAAAAGCTCATTAGGAACGACATGAACATGCTGCGTAGGTAGCTGTTTATCAGTAAATATCTCCACTGAGCTTTAGAAAAGCAGTAGCTTAATAAATTAAGTACTTCCTGGTATGGTTACTGTACTGGTAACTCCCCAAAAAAATCTGGATTGTGGTGAGGGAACAGAGAAAAAAGCTCATTTAGGACCTGCACTTACGAAGGGGGTAGGCAGCTGTATATCAGGGAGTAAAGCTTCTGAGAATAAAAACAGCTGCAGCTTGTTAAGGTAATTACACAGGGAAAGGATAATGTACTGGGAACTCCTCAGAAGAATCTGATTTGTGGTGAGGGGATAGAGATAAAAGCTCATTAAGAACGACATGAACATGCTGCGTAGGTAGCTGTTTATCAGTAAATATCTCCACTGAGATTAAGAAAAGCAGTAGCTTAATAAATTAAGTACTTCCTGGTATGGTTACTGTACTGGTAACTCCCCAAAAGAATCTGATTGTGGTGAGGGAACAGAGAAAAAAGCTCATTTAGGACCTGCACTTTCGAAGGGGGTAGGCAGCTGTATATCAGGGAGTAAAGCTTCTGAGAATAAAAACAGCTGGAGCTTGTTAAGGTAATTACACAGGGGAAAGGATAATGTACTGGGAACTCCTCAGAAGAATCTGATTTGTGGTGAGGGGAGAGAGATAAAAGCTCATTTAGGAACGACATGAACATGCTGCGTAGGTAGCTGTTTATCAGTAAATATCTCACTGAGATTAAGAAAAGCAGTAGCTTAATAAATTAAGTACTTCCTGGTATGGTTACTGTACTGGTAACTCCCCAAAAGAATCTGGATTGTGGTGAGGGAAGAGAGAAAAAAGCTCATTTAGGAACTGCACTTACGAAGGGGGTAGGCAGCTGTATATCAGGGAGTAAACCTTCTGAAAATAAAAACAGCTGGAGCTTGTTAAGGTAATTACACAGGAGAAAGGATAAAGTACTGGGAACTCCTCAGAAGAACCTGATTTGTGGTGAGGGGAGAGAGATAAAAGCTCATTTAGGAACGACATGAACATGATGCGTAGGTAGCTGTTTATCAGTAAATATCTCCACTTAGCTTTAGAAAAGCAGTAGCTTAATAAATTAAGTACTTCCTGGTATGGTTACTGTACTGGTAACTCCCCAAAAGAATCTGGATTGTGGTGAGGGAACAGAGAAAAAAGCTCATTTAGGACCTGCACTTACGAAGGGGGTAGGCAGCTGTATATCAGGGAGTAAAGCTTCTGAGAATAAAAACAGCTGCATCTTGTTATGGTAATTACACAGGGGAAAGGATAATGTACTGGGAACTCCTCAGAAGAATCTGATTTGTGGTGAGAGGAGAGAGATAAAAGCTCATTTAGGAACGTCATGAACATGCTGCGTAGGTAGCTGTTTATCAGTAAATATCTCCACTGAGATTAAGAAAAGCAGTAGCTTAATAAATTAAGTACTTCCTGGTATGGTTACTGTACTCGTAACTCCCCAAAAGAATCTGGATTGTGGTGAGGGAACAGAGAAAAAAGCTCATTTAGGACCTGCACTTACGAAGGGGGTAGGCAGGTGTATATCAGGGAGTAAACCTTCTGAGAATAAAAACAGCTGGAGCTTGTTAAGGTAATTACACAGGGGAAAGGATAATGTACTGGGAACTCCTCAGAAGAATCTGATTTGTGGTGAGGGGAGAGAGATAAAGGCTCATTTAGAACGATATGAACATGCTGCGTAGGTAGCTGTTTATCAGTAAATATCTCCACTGAGATTAAGAAAAGCAGTAGCTTAATAAATTAAGTACTTCCTGGTATGGTTACTGTACTGGTAACTCCCCAAAAGAATCTGGATTGTGGTGAGGGAACAGAGAAAAAAGCTCATTTAGGACCTGCACTTACGAAGGGGGTAGGCAGCTGTATATCAGGGAGTAAACCTTCTGAGAATAAAAACAGCTGGAGCTTGTTAAGGTAATTACACAGGAGAAAGGATAAAGTACTGGGAACTCCTCAGAAGAATCTGATTTGTGGTGAGGGGAGAGAGATAAAAGCTCATTTAAGAACGACATGAACATGCTGCGTAGGTAGCTGTTTATCAGTAAATATCTCCACTGAGCTTTATAAAAGCAGTGGCTAAATAAATTAAGTACTTCCTGGTATGGTTACTGTACTGGGAACTCCCCAAAAGAATCTGGATTGTGGTGAGGGAACAGAGAAAAAAGCTCATTTAGGACTGCACTTACGAAGGGGGTAGGCAGCTGTATATCAGGGAGTAAAGCTTCTGAGAATAAAAACAGCTGCAGCTTGTTAAGGTAATTACACAGGGGAAAGGATAATGTACTGGGAACTCCTCAGAAGAATCTGATTTGTGGTGAGGGGAGAGAGATAAAAGCTCATTAGGACGACATGAACATGCTGCGTAGGTAGCTGTTTATCAGTAAATATCTCCACTGAGATTAAGAAAAGCAGTAGCTTAATAAATTAAGTACTTCCTGTATGGTTACTGTACTGGTAACTCCCAAAAGAATCTGGATTGTGGTGAGGGAACAGAGAAAAAAGCACATTTAGGACCTGCACTTACGAAGGGGGTAGGCAGCTGTATATCAGGGACTAAACCTTCTGAGAATAAAAACAGCTGAGCTTGTTAAGGTAATTACACAGGGGAAAGGATAATGTACTGGAACTCCTCAGAAGAATCTGATTTGTGGTGAGGGGAGAGAGATAAAAGCTCATTTAGGAACGACATGAACATGCTGCGTAGGTAGCTGTTTATCAGTAAATATCTCCACTGAGATTAAGAAAAGCAGTAGCTTAATAAATTAAGTACTTCCTGGTATGGTTACTGTACTGGGAACTCCCCAAAAGAATCTGGATTGTGGTGAGGGAAGAGAGAAAAAGCTCATTTAGGAACTGCACTTACGAAGTGGGTAGGCAGCTGTATATCAGGGAGTAAACCTTCTAAAAATAAAAACAGCTGGAGCTGTTAAGGTAATTACACAGGAGAAAGGATAAAGTACTGGGAACTCCTCAGAAGAACCTGATTTGTGGTGAGGGGAGAGAGATAAAAGCTCATTTAGGAACGACATGAACATGCTGCGTAGGTAGCTGTTTATCAGGAAATATCTCCACTGAGCTTTAGAAAAGAAGTAGCTTAATAAATTAAGAACTTCCTGGTATGGTTACTGTACTGGTAACTCCCCAAAAGAATCTGGATTGTGGTGAGGGAACAGAGAAAAAAGCTCATTTAGGACCTGCACTTACGAAGGGGGTAGGCAGCTGTATATCAGGGAGTAAACCTTCTGAGAATAAAAACAGCTGGAGCTTGTTAAGGTAATTACACAGGAGAAAGGATAAAGTACTGGGAACTCCTCAGAAGAATCTGATTTGTGGTGAGGGGAGAGAGATAAAAGCTCATTTAGGAACGACATGAACATGCTGCGTAGGTAGCTGTTTATCAGTAAATATCTTCACTGAGCTTTAGAAAAGCAATAGCTTAATAAATTAAGTACTTCCTGGTATGGTTACTGTACTGGTAACTCCCCAAAAGAATCTGGATTGTGGTGAGGGAACAGAGAAAAAAGCTCATTTAGGACCTGCACTTACGAAGGGGGTAGGCAGCTGTATATCAGGGAGTAAAGCTTCTGAGAATAAAAACAGCTGCAGCTTGTTAAGGTAATTACACAGGGGAAAGGATAATGTACTGGGAACTCCTCAGAAGAATCTGATTGGTGGTGAGGGATAGCGATAAAAGCTCATTAAGAACGACATGAACATGCTGCGTAGGTAGCTGTTTATCAGTAAATATCTCCACTGAGATTAAGAAAAGCAGTAGCTTAATAAATTAAGTACTTCCTGGTATGGTTACTGTACTGGTAACTCCCCAAAAGAATCTGGATTGTGGTGAGGGAACAGAGAAAAAAGCTCATTTAGGACCTGCACTTTCGAAGGGGGTAGGCAGCTGTATATCAGGGAGTAAAGCTTCTGAGAATAAAAACAGCTGGAGCTTGTTAAGGTAATTACAGAGGGGAAAGGATAATGTACTGGGAACTCCTCGGAAGAATCTGATTTGTGGTGAGGGGAGAGAGATAAAAGCTCATTTAGGAACGACATGAACATGCTGCGTAGGTAGCTGTTTATCAGTAAATATCTCCACTGAGATTAAGAAAAGAAGTAGCTTAATAAATTAAGTACTTCCTGGTATGGTTACTGTACTGGTAACTCCCCAAAAGAATCTGGATTGTGGTGAGGGAAGAGAGAAAAAAGCTCATTTAGGAACTGCACTTACGAAGGGGGTAGGCAGCTGTATATCAGGGAGTAAACCTTCTGAAAATAAAAACAGCTGGAGCTTGTTAAGGTAATTACACAGGAGAAAGGATAAAGTACTGGGAACTCCTCAGAAGAACCTGATTTGTGTTGAGGGGAGAGAGATAAAAGCTCATTTAGGAACGACATGAACATGCTGCGTAGGTAGCTGTTTGTCAGTAAATATCTCCACTGAGCTTTACAAAAGCAGTAGCTTAATAAATTAAGTACTTCCTGGTATGGTTACTGTACTGGTAACTCCCCAAAAGAATCTGGATTGTGGTGAGGGAACAGAGAAAAAAGCTCATTTAAGACCTGCACTTACGAAGGGGGTAGGCAGCTGTATATCAGGGAGTAAAGCTTCTGAGAATAAAAACAGCTGCAGCTTGTTAAGGTAATTACACAGGGGAAAGGATAATGTACTGCGAACTCCTCAGAAGAATCTGATTTGTGGTGAGGGGAGAGAGATAAAAGCTCATTTAGGAACGACATGAACATGCTGCGTAGGTAGCTGTTTGTCAGTAAATATCTCCACTGAGATTAAGAAAAGCAGTAGCTTAATAAATTAAGTACTTCCTGGTATGGTTACTGTACTGGTAACTCCCAAAAGAATCTGGATTGTGGTGAGGGAACAGAGAAAAAAGCTCATTTAGGACCTGCACTTACGAAGGGGGTAGGCAGCTGTATATCAGGAGTAAAGCTTCTGAGAATAAAAACAGCTGCAGCTTGTTAAGGTAATTACACAGGGGAAAGGATAATGTACTGGGAACTCCTCAGAAGAATCTGATTTGTGGTGAGGGGAGAGAGATAAAAGCTCATTTAGGAACGACATGAACATGCTGCGTAGGTAGCTGTTTATCAGTAAATATCTCCACTGAGATTAAGAAAAGCAGTAGCTTAATAAATTAAGTACTTCCTGGTATGGTTACTGTACTGGGAGCTCCCCAAAAGAATCTGGATTGTGGTGAGGGAAAAGAGAAAAAAGCTCATTTAGGACCTGCACTTACGAAGGGGGTAGGCAGCTGTATATCAGGGAGTAAAGCTTCTGAGAATAAAAACAGCTGGAGCTTGTTAAGGTAATTACACAGGGGAAAGGATAATGTACTGGGAACTCCTCAGAAGAATCTGATTTTTGTTGAGGGAGAGAGATAAAAGCTCATTTAGGAACGACATGAACATGCTGCGTAGGTAGCTGTTTATCAGTAAATATCTCCACTGAGATTAAGAAAAGCAGTAGCTTAATAAATTAAGTACTTCCTGGTATGGTTACTGTACTGGTAACTCCCCAAAAGAATCTGGATTGTGGTGAGGGAAGAGAGAAAAAAGCTCATTTAGGACCTGCACTTACGAAGGGGGTAGGCAGCTGTATATCAGGGAGTAAACCTTCTGAGAATAAAAACAGCTGGAGCTTGTTAAGGTAATTACACAGGGGAAAGGATAATGTACTGGGAACTCCTCAGAAGAATCTGATTTGTGGTGAGGGGAGAGAGATAAAAGCTCATTTAAGAACTACATGTACATGCTACTTAGGTAGCTGTTTATCAGTAAATATCTCCACTGGGATTAAGAAAAGCAGTAGCTTAATAAATTAAGTACTTCCTGGTATGGTTACTGTACTGGTAACTCCCCAAAAGAATCTGGATTGTGGTGAGGGAACAGAGAAAAAAGCTCATTTAGGACCTGCACTTACGAAGGGGGTAGGCAGCTGTATATCAGGGAGTAAACCTTCTGAGAATAAAAACAGCTGGAGCTTGTTAAGGTAATTACACAGGGGAAAGGATAATGTACTGGGAACTCCTCAGAAGAATCTGATTTGTGGTGAGGGGAGAGAGATAAAAGCTCATTTAGGAACGACATGAACATGCTGCGTAGGTAGCTGTTTATCAGTAAATATCTCCACTGAGATTAAGAAAAGCAGTAGCTTAATAAATTAAGTACTTCCTGGTATGGTTACTGTACTGGTAACTCCCCAAAAGAATCTGGATTGTGGTGAGGAAGAGAGAAAAAAGCTCATTTAGGACCTGCACTTACGAAGGGGGTAGGCAGCTGTATATCAGGGAGTAAACCTTCTGAGAATAAAAACAGCTGGAGCTTGTTAAGGTAATTACACAGGGAAAGGATAATGTACTGGGAACTCCTCAGAAGAATCTGATTTGTGGTGAGGGGAGAGAGATAAAAGCTCATTTAAGAACTACATGTACATGCTACTTAGGTAGCTGTTTATCAGTAAATATCTCCACTGAGATTAAGAAAATCAGTAGCTTAATAAATTAAGTACTTCCTGGTATGGTTACTGTACTGGTAACTCCCCAAAAGAATCTGGATTGTGGTGAGGGAACAGAGAAAAAAGCTCATTTAGGACCTGCACTTACGAAGGGGTTAGGCAGCTCTATATCAGGGAGTAAACCTTCTGAGAATAAAAACAGCTGGAGCTTGTTAAGGTAATGACACAGGGGAAAGGATAATTTACTGGGGACTCCTCAGAAGAATCTGATTTGTGGTGAGGGGAGAGAGATAAAAGCTCATTTAGGAACGACATGAACATGCTGCGTAGGTAGCTGTTTATCAGTAAATATCTCCACTGAGATTAAGAAAAGCAGTAGCTTAAAAAATTAAGTACTTCCTGGTATGGTTACTGTACTGGTAACTCCCCAAAAGAATCTGGATTGTGGTGAGGGAACAGAGAAAAAAGCTCATTTAGGACCTGCAGTTACGAAGGGGGTAGGCAGCGGTATATCAGGGAGTAAAGCTTCTGAGAATAAAAACAGCTGGAGCTTGTTAAGGTAATTACACAGGGAAAAGGATAATGTACTGGGAACTACTCAGAAGAATCTGATTTGTGGTGAGGGGAGAGAGATAAAAGCTCATTTAGGAACGACATGAACATGCTGCGTAGGTAGCTGTTTATCAGTAAATATCTCCACTGAGATTAAGAAAAGCAGTAGCTTAATAAATTAAGTACTTCCTGGTATGGTTACTGTACTGGTAACTCCCCAAAAGAATCTGGATTGTGGTGAGGGAACGGAGAAAAAGCTCATTTAGGACCTGCACTTACGAAGGGAGTAGGCAGCTGTATATCATGGAGTAAACCTTCTGAGAATAAAACAGCTGGAGCTTGTTAAGGTAATTACACAGGGGAAAGGATAAAGTACTGGGAACTCCTCAGAAGAATCTGATTTGTGGTGAGGGGAGAGAGATAAAAGCTCATTTAGGAACGACATGAACATGCTGCGTAGGTAGCTGTTTATCAGTAAATATCTCCACTGAGCTTTAGAAAAGCAGTAGCTTAATAAATTAAGTACTTCCTGGTATGGTTACTGTACTGGTAACTCCCCAAAAGAATCTGGATTGTGGTGAGGGAACAGAGAAAAAAGCTCATTTAGGACCTGCACTTACGAAGGGGGTAGGCAGCTGTATATCAGGGAGTAAAGCTTCTGAGAATAAAAACAGCTGCAGCTTGTTAAGGTAATTACACAGGGAAAGGATAATGTACTGGGAACTCCTCAGAAGAATCTGATTGGTGGTGAGGGGATAGCGATAAAAGCTCATTAAGAACGACATGAACATGCTGCGTAGGTAGCTGTTTATCAGTAAATATCTCCACTGAGATTAAGAAAAGCAGTAGCTTAATAAATTAAGTACTTCCTGGTATGGTTACTGTACTGGTAACTCCCCAAAAGAATCTGGATTGTGGTGAGGGAACAGAGAAAAAAGCTCATTTAGGACCTGCACTTTCGAAGGGGGTAGGCAGCTGTATATCAGGAGTAAAGCTTCTGAGAATAAAAACAGCTGGAGCTTGTTAAGGTAATTACAGAGGGGAAGGATAATGTACTGGGAACTCCTCGGAAGAATCTGATTTGTGGTGAGGGGAGAGAGAAAAAAGCTCATTTAGGAACGACATGAACATGCTGCGTAGGTAGCTGTTTATCAGTAAATATCTCCACTGAGATTAAGAAAAGAAGTAGCTTAATAAATTAAGTACTTCCTGGTATGGTTACTGTACTGGTAACTCCCCAAAAGAATCTGGATTGTGGTGAGGGAAGAGAGAAAAAAGCTCATTTAGGAACTGCACTTACGAAGGGGGTAGGCAGCTGTATATCAGGGAGTAAACCTTCTGAAAATAAAAACAGCTGGAGCTTGTTAAGGTAATTACACAGGAGAAAGGATAAAGTACTGGGAACTCCTCAGAAGAACCTGATTTGTGTTGAGGGGAGAGAGATAAAAGCTCATTTAGGAACGACATGAACATGCTGCGTAGGTAGCTGTTTGTCAGTAAATATCTCCACTGAGCTTTACAAAAGCAGTAGCTTAATAAATTAAGTACTTCCTGGTATGGTTACTGTACTGGTAACTCCCCAAAAGAATCTGAATTGTGGTGAGGGAACAGAGAAAAAAGCTCATTTAAGACCTGCACTTACGAAGGGGGTAGGCAGCTGTATTCAGGGAGTAAAGCTTCTGAGAATAAAAACAGCTGCAGCTTGTTAAGGTAATTACACAGGGGAAAGGATAATGTACTGGGAACTCCTCAGAAGAATCTGATTTGTGGTGAGGGGAGAGAGATAAAAGCTCATTTAGGAACGACATGAACATGCTGCGTAGGGAGCTGTTTATCAGTAAATATCTCCACTGAGATTAAGAAAAGCAGTAGCTTAATAAATTAAGTACTTCCTGGTATGGTTTCTGTACTGGTAACTCCCCAAAAGAATCAGGATTGTGGTGAGGGAACAGAGAAAAAAGCTCATTTAGGACCTGCACTTACGAAGGGGGTAGGCAGCTGTATATCAGGGGACTAAACCTTCTGAGAATAAAAACAGCTGGAGCTTGTTAAGGTAATTACACAGGGGAAAGGATTATGTACTGGGGACCTCGTCAGAAGAATCTGATTTGTGGTGAGGGGAGAGAGATAAAAGCTCATTTAGGAACGACATGAACATGCTGCGTAGGTAGCTGTTTATCAGTAAATATCTCCACTGAGATTAAGAAAAGCAGTAGCTTAATAAATTAAGTACTTCCTGGTATGGTTACTGTACTGGGAACTCCCCAAAAGAATTTGGATTGTGGTGAGGGAACAGAGAAAAAAGCTCATTTAGGACCTGCACTTAAGAAGGGGGTAGGCAGCTGTATATCAGGGAGTAAACCTTCTGAGAATAAAAACAGCTGCAGCTTGTTAAGGTAATTACACAGGGGAAAGGATAATGTACTGGGAACTCCTCAGAAGAATCTGATTTGTGGTGAGGGGAGAGAGATAAAAGCTCATTTAGGAACGTCATGAACATGCTGCGTAGGTAGATGTTTATCAGTAAATATCTCCACTGAGATTAAGAAAAGCAGTAGCTTAATAAATTAAGTACTTCTTGGTATGGTTACTGTACTCGTAACTCCCCAAAAGAATCTGGATTGTGGTGAGGGAACAGAGAAAAAAGCTCATTTAGGACCTGCACTTACGAAGGGGTTAGGCAGCTGTATATCAGGGAGTAAAGCTTCTGAGAATAAAAACAGCTGCAGCTTGTTAAGGTAATTAAACAGGGGAAAGGATAATGTACTGGGAACTCCTCAGAAGAATCTGATTTGTGGTGAGGGGAGAGAGATAAAAGCTCATTTAGGAACGACATGAACATGCTGCGTAGGTAGCTGTTTATCAGTAAATATCTCCACTGAGATTAGAAAAGCAGTAGCTTAATAAATTAAGTACTTCCTGGTATGGTTACTGTACTGGTAACTCCCCAAAAGAATCTGGATTGTGGTGAGGAACAGAGAAAAAAGCACATTTAGGACCTGCACTTACGAAGGGGGTAGGCAGCTGTATATCAGGGACTAAACCTTCTGATAATAAAAAACAGCTGGAGCTTGTTAAGGTAATTACACAGGGGAAAGGATAATGTACTGGGAACTCCTCAGAAGAATCTGATTTGTGGTGAGGGGAGAGAGATAAAAGTTCATTTAGGAACGACATGAACATGCTGCTTAGGTAGCTGTTTATCAGTAAATATCTCCACTGAGATTAAGAAAGCAGTAGGTTAATAAATTTAGTACTTCCTGGTATGGTTACTGTACTGGTAACTCCCCAAAAGAATCTGGATTTTGGTGAGGGAACAGAGAAAAAAGCTCATTTAGGACCTGCACTTACGAAGGGGTAGGCAGCTGTATATCAGGGAGTAAAGCTTCTGAGAATAAAAACAGCTGCAGCTTGTTAAGGTAATTACACAGGGGAAAGGATAATGTACTGGGAACTCCTCAGAAGAATCTGATTTGTGGTGAGGGGAGAGAGATAAAAGCTCATTTAGGAACGACATGAACATGCTGCGTAGGTAGCTGTTTATCAGTAAATATCTCCACTGAGATTAAGAAAAGCAGTAGCTTAATAAATTAAGTACTTCCTGGTATGGTTACTGTACTGGTAACTCCCCAAAAGAATCTGGATTGTGGTGAGGGAACAGAGAAAAAAGCTCATTAGGACCTGCACTTACGAAGGGGGTAGGCAGCTGTATATCAGCGAGTAAACCTTCTGAGAATAAAAACAGCTGGAGCTTGTTAAGGAAATTACACAGGAGAAAGGATAAAGTACTGGGAACTCCTCAGAAGAATCTGATTTGTGGTGAGGGGAGAGAGATAAAAGCTCATTTAGGAACGACATGAACAGGCTGCGTAGGTAGCTGTTTATCAGTAAATATCTCCACTGAGCTTTAGAAAAGCAGTAGCTTAATAAATTAAGTACTTCCTGGTATGGTTACTGTACTGGTAACTCCCCAAAAGAATCTGGATTGTGGTGAGGGAACAGAGAAAAAAGCTCATTTAGGACCTGCACTTACGAAGGGGGTAGGCAGCTGTATATCAGGGAGTAAAGCTTCTGAGAATAAAAACAGCTGCAGCTTGTTAAGGTAATTACACAGGGGAAAGGATAATGTACTGCGAACTCCTCAGAAGAATCTGATTTGTGGTGAGGGGAGAGAGATAAAAGCTCATTTAGGAACGACATGAACATGCTGCGTAGGTAGCTGTTTGTCAGTAAATATCTCCACTGAGATTAAGAAAAGCAGTAGCTTAATAAATTAAGTACTTCCTGGTATGGTTACTGTACTGGTAACTCCCCAAAAGAATCTGGATTGTGGTGAGGGAACAGAGAAAAAAGCTCATTTAGGACCTGCACTTACGAAGGGGGTAGGCAGCTGTATATCAGGGAGTAAAGCTTCTGAGAATAAAAACAGCTGCAGCTTGTTAAGGTAATTACACAGGGGAAAGGATAATGTACTGGGAACTCCTCAGAAGAATCTGATTTGTGGTGAGGGGAGAGAGATAAAAGCTCATTTAGGAACGACATGAACATGCTGCGTAGGTAGCTGTTTATCAGTAAATATCTCCACTGAGATTAAGAAAAGCAGTAGCTTAATAAATTAAGTACTTCCTGGTATGGTTACTGTACTGGGAGCTCCCCAAAAGAATCTGGATTGTGGTGAGGGAAAAGAGAAAAAAGCTCATTTAGGACCTGCACTTACGAAGGGGGTAGGCAGCTGTATATCAGGGAGTAAAGCTTCTGAGAATAAAAACAGCTGGAGCTTGTTAAGGTAATTACACAGGGGAAAGGATAATGTACTGGGAACTCCTCAGAAGAATCTGATTTTTGTTGAGGGGAGAGAGATAAAAGCTCATTTAGGAACGACATGAACATGCTGCGTAGGTAGCTGTTTATCAGTAAATATCTCCACTGAGATTAAGAAAAGCAGTAGCTTAATAAATTAAGTACTTCCTGGTATGGTTACTGTACTGGTAACTCCCCAAAAGAATCTGGATTGTGGTGAGGGAACAAAGAAAAAAGCTCATTTAGGACCTGCACTTACGAAGGGGGTAGGCAGCTGTATATCAGGGAGTAAACCTTCTGAGAATAAAAACAGCTGGAGCTTGTTAAGGTAATTACACAGGGGAAAGGATAATGTACTGGGAACTCCTCAGAAGAATCTGATTTGTGGTGAGGGGAGAGAGATAAAAGCTCATTTAAGAACTACATGTACATGCTACTTAGGTAGCTGTTTATCAGTAAATATCTCCACTGGGATTAAGAAAAGCAGTAGCTTAATAAATTAAGTACTTCCTGGTATGGTTACTGTACTGGTAACTCCCCAAAAGAATCTGGATTGTGGTGAGGGAACAGAGAAAAAAGCTCATTTAGGACTGCACTTACGAAGGGGGTAGGCAGCTGTATATCAGGGAGTAAACCTTCTGAGAATAAAAACAGCTGGAGCTTGTTAAGGTAATGACACAGGGGAAAGGATAATTTACTGGGGACTCCTCAGAAGAATCTGATTTGTGGTGAGGGGAGAGAGATAAAAGCTCATTTAGGAACGACATGAACATGCTGCGTAGGTAGCTGTTTATCAGTAAATATCTCCACTGAGATTAAGAAAAGCAGTAGCTTAAAAAATTAAGTACTTCCTGGTATGGTTACTGTACTGGTAACTCCCCAAAAGAATCTGGATTGTGGTGAGGGAACAGAGAAAAAAGCTCATTTAGGACCTGCAGTTACGAAGGGGGTAGGCAGCGGTATATCAGGGAGTAAAGCTTCTGAGAATAAAAACAGCTGGAGCTTGTTAAGGTAATTACACAGGGAAAAGGATAATGTACTGGGAACTACTCAGAAGAATCTGATTTGTGGTGAGGGGAGAGAGATAAAAGCTCATTTAGGAACGACATGAACATGCTGCGTAGGTAGCTGTTTATCAGTAAATATCTCCACTGAGATTAAGAAAAGCAGTAGCTTAATAAATTAAGTACTTCCTGGTATGGTTACTGTACTGGTAACTCCCCAAAAGAATCTGGATTGTGGTGAGGGAACGGAGAAAAAGCTCATTTAGGACCTGCACTTACGAAGGGAGTAGGCAGCTGTATATCATGGAGTAAACCTTCTGAGAATAAAAACAGCTGGAGCTTGTTAAGGTATTTACACAGGGGAAAGGATAAAGTACTGGGAACTCCTCAGAAGAATCTGATTTGTGGTGAGGGGAGAGAGATAAAAGCTCATTTAGGAACGACATGAACATGCTGCGTAGGTAGCTGTTTATCAGTAAATATCTCCACTGAGCTTTAGAAAAGCAGTAGCTTAATAAATTAAGTACTTCCTGGTATGGTTACTGTACTGGTAACTCCCAAAAGAATCTGGATTGTGGTGAGGGAAGAGAGAAAAAAGCTCATTTAGGACCTGCACTTACGAAGGGGGTAGGCAGCTGTATATCAGGGAGTAAACCTTCTGAGAATAAAAACAGCTGGAGCTTGTTAAGGTAATTACAAAGGGGAAAGGATAATGTACTGGGAACTCCTCAGAAGAATCTGATTTGTGGTGAGGGGAGAGAGATTAAAGCTCATTAAGGAACGACATGAACATGCTGCGTACGTAGCTGTTTATCAGTAAATATCTCCACTGAGATTAAGAAAAGCAGTAGCTTAATAAATTAAGTACTTCCTGGTATGGGTACTGTACTGGTAACTCCCCAAAAGAATCTGGATTGTGGTGAGGGAACAGAGAAAAAAGCTCATTTAGGACCTGCACTTACGAAGGGGGTAGGCAGCTGTATATCAGGGAGTAAACCTTCTGAGAATAAAACAGCTGGAGCTTGTTAAGGTAATTACACAGGGGAAAGGATAATGTACTGGAACTCCTCAGAAGAATCTGATTTGTGGTGAGGGGAGAGAGATAAAAGCTCATTTAGGAACGACATGAACATGCTGCGTAGGTAGCTGTTTATCAGTAAATATCTCCACTGAGATTAAGAAAAGCAGTAGCTTAATAAATTAAGTACTTCCTGGCATGGTTACTGTACTGGTAACTCCCCAAAAGAATCTGGATTGTGGTGAGGGCACAGAGAAAAAAGCTCATATAGGACCTGCACTTACGAAGGGGATAGGCAGCTGTATATCAGGGAGTAAACCTTCTGAGAATAAAAACAGCTGGAGCTTGTTAAGGTAATTACACAGGGGAAAGGATAATGTACTGGGAACTCCTCAGAAGAATCTGATTTGTGGTGAGGGAGAGAGATAAAAGCTCATTTAGCAACGACATGAACACGCTGCGTAGGTAGCTGTTTATCAGTAAATATCTCCACTGAGCTTTAGAAAAGCAGTAGCTTAATAAAATTAAGTACTTCCTGGTATGGTTACTGTACTGGTAACTCCCCAAAAGAATCTGGATTGTGGTGAGGAACAAAGAAAAAAGCTCATTTAGGACCTGCACTTACGAAGGGGGTAGGCAGCTGTATATCAGGGAGTAAACCTTCTGAGAATAAAAACAGCTGGAGCTTGTTAAGGTAATTACACAGGGGAAAGGATAATGTACTGGGAACTCCTCAGAAGAATCTGATTTGTGGAGAGGGGAGAGAGATAAAAGCTCAATTAGGAAAGACATGAACATGCTGCGTAGGTAGCTGTTTATCAGTAAATATCTCCACTGAGATTAAGAAAAGCAGTAGCTTAATAAATTAAGTACTTCCTGGTATGGTTACTGTACTGGTAACTCCCCAAAAGAATCTGGATTGTGGTGAGGGAACAGAGAAAAAAAGCTCATTTAGGACCTGCACTTACGAAGGGGGTAGCAGCTGTATATCAGGGAGTAAACCTTCTGAGAATAAAAACAGCTGGAGCTTGTTAAGGTAATTACACAGGAGAATGGATAAAGTACTGGGAAATCCTCAGAAGAATCTGATTTGTGGTGAGGGGAGAGAGATAATAGCTCATTTAGGAACGACATGAACATGCTGCGTAGGTAGCTGTTTATCAGTAAATATCTCCACTGAGCTTTAGAAAAGCTGTAGCTTAATAAATTAAGTACTTCCTGGTATGGTTTCTGTACTGGTAACTCCCCAAAAGAATCTGGATTGTGGTGAGGGAACAGAGAAAAAAGCTCATTTAGGACCTGCACTTACGAAGGGGGTAGGCAGCTGTATATCAGGGAGTAAAGCTTCTGAGAATAAAAACAGCTGCAGCTTGTTAAGGTAATTACACAGGGAATGGATAATGTACTGGGAACTCCTCAGAAGAATCTGATTTGTGGTGAGGGGAGAGAGATAAAAGCTCATTTAGGAACGACATGAACATGCTGCGTAGGTAGCTGTTTATCAGTAAATATCTCCACTTAGATTAAGAAAAGCAGTAGCTTAATAAATTAAGTACTTCCTGGTATGGTTACTGTACTGGTAACTCCCCAAAAGAATCTGGATTGTGGTGAGGGAACAGAGAAAAAAGCTCATTTAGGAACTGCACTTACGAAGGGGGTAGGCAGCTGTATATCAGGGAGTAAACCTTCTGAGAATAAAAACAGCTGGAGCTTGTTAAGGTAATTACACAGGGGAAAGGATAATGTACTGGGAACTCCTCAGAAGAATCTGATTTGTGGTGAGGGGAGAGAGATAAAAGCTCATTTAGCAACGACATGAACACGCTGCGTAGGTAGCTGTTTATCAGTAAATATCTCCACTGAGCTTTAGAAAAGCAGTAGCTTAATAAATTAAGTACTTCCTGGTATGGTTACTGTACTGGTAACTCCCCAAAAGAATCTGGATTGTGGTGAGGGAACAAAGAAAAAAGCTCATTTAGGACCTGCACTTACGAAGGGGGTAGGCAGCTGTATATCAGGGAGTAAACCTTCTGAGAATAAAACAGCTGGAGCTTGTTAAGGTAATTACACAGGGGAAAGGATAATGTACTGGGAACTCCTCAGAAGAATCTGATTTGTGGTGAGGGGAGAGAGATAAAAGCTCAATTAGGAAAGACATGAACATGCTGCGTAGGTAGCTGTTTATCAGTAAATATCTCCACTGAGATTAAGAAAAGCAGTAGCTTAATAAATTAAGTACTTCCTGGTATGGTTACTGTACTGGTAACTCCCCAAAAGAATCTGGATTGTGGTGAGGGAACAGAGAAAAAAGCTCATTTAGGACCTGCACTTACGAAGGGGTAGGC
>NW_025960213.1:0-33098 GCF_023159225.1 Perognathus longimembris pacificus
CCTCGGGGCCGGGCTTTCCTCGGCCCCGCTCCGCCCTCGGCCCCCCGCCGGCTACGGGGCGACCACGGGCGACCCGGGACCACAGGCCCGGAGGGCCGGGCGCGGGAGCACTCCCCTCAGGTCTCCGCCCGAGGCGGAAGGCCGCGCCGCCCGGGCCTCGGCGGCCCCGGCCCCGCACTGCGGCGGGAGCTGGGCGGGAGCTGGGCGGCGCCCGGCGTCCCGACGCCCACACCTCCAGGACGGGGAGGGGCCGGGAGGGAGCCCGGGTCACCCCGCAGGAGGGAAGCGGGGAGGGCGGCGTGACTGTTTACCTTTCCTCCCGCCCGCGCCTCGCCCCGCGGGCCGGGCCCAGCGCCTCTCCCGGCGACCGCCACGCGCAGCCCTGGCCCCGGCCCAGGAAGCCCACGGTGACTCAGCGATTTCCCACCGCCGATTCCCGCCTCTCCGGCCTCTCGTGTGAAATCTCGCGATATCGCCGATGGGTAGGCCCGGCGCCCGCCGCAGCTCCCAGCGCCCGGCCGTGGAGGGAAGTCGGCCGTGCCCTTTGAGTAACTTTGGTTTACAATGAGTGAAGCAGCCGCCGGTGGCTCCCGCCCGCCGTCCCAGCTACTCAGGAGGCTGAGCTCTGAGAATTGCGGGGCAAGGCCAGCCCGGGCAGCCAAGTCCAGTGAGCGTCTTGGGTGCTGACCCCTGAGTGTTTGTGCTCAAGGCTGCAGCTCTACTTGCAGATTTGTGTGGTTGACTGGAGATAAGAATCTCATGGACTTTTCTGCCTGGCCTGGCCGGCTTCGAACCATGATCCTCTGATCCCAGCCTCCTGAAAAGCTGGGACTAAAGGCAAAAGCCACCTGCACGCAGCTTTGTTCAACTGGTAGAGCACTAGCCTTGCGCACAAACGCTCAGAGACAGTACCCAGGCCGTGAGTTCAAGTCCCAGGAACAGCATGAGTACATGCAGCACACGTGCATGTGCGTGTGCACACTCACACACAATCTTCTCTGTAGGGTCTTAAAATTGCCAAGACTGCACCATCATGCATGTGTCACTGTAGGGAGCATTGGAAAGGAGTGTTCACCAGTGTTGTTAAGCGTAAGCCGCAGTTTATGGTTTCAAGGAGAAAATGAAGCATATGACCAAGGGTCATCAAATGTTTAAGAAGCACTGTGGGGGGCTGGGGATATAGCCTAGTGGCAAGAGTGCCTGCCTCGGATACACGAGGCCCTAGGTTCGATTCCCCAGCACCACATATACAGAAAACGGCCAGAAGGGGCGCTGTGGCTCAAGTGGCAGAGTGCTAGCCTTGAGCGGGAAGAAGCCAGGGACAGTGCTCAGGCCCTGAGTCCAAGGCCAGGACTGGCAAAAAAAAAAAAAAAAAAAAAAAAGAAGCACTTTGGGCTCACACCTGTAATCCCAGGAACTCAGGACACTGAGATTTAAGGATCATGGTTGGAAGCCACTCCAGGCAGAAAAGTCGATGAGAATCTCATCTCTAATTAACCACATTCTGACAGTAGGGTCTCTAGTATAACTAGGATGCTTCTTATAAAGTGGGACCTGGACAGATTTGCACAAAATGCTCTTTGGAGAAAATGCAGTATGAAAGAAAATAAAGGCTGCTCCTATTTCTGCTTTCTCTACAAAGTGTGTCGGAATTCAGAGTTCTTCAAGCTCTTCAGTACCTAGGACAGTGAACCAGAAATGATTAGGAAACATCTACCTGATGCTGTCTTCTGTTTACCTTATGCTGTCTTCTGTACACACTGGCCAGACTCAGACTCGAGTAAAGTTTTACAATACTTTCTTTACCAGATGTCCTGTCCTGTCAGTCCACAGCTTCTCAACACAAATGTAAGAGCAGTAATCAGAAAGCAAGGAGACACAGCTTGTAACCAGTGGCCCACACCTATACTCCTAGCTATTCAGAAGGCTGAGATCTGAAGATCGTGGTTTGAAGCAGGCTATGCAGGAAAATAAGACTTATCAACTTAAAGTAGAACTGTAGCTCAAGTGGGAGAGTACTAACCTTGAGCAAAATGTTCAGGGACAAAACACAATTCCTAAGTTAAGGATCCACCAACACACACACACACACACACACACACACACACACACACACTCTCTCTCTCTCTCTCACTCTCTCTCTCAAATAAAAACAGAGACTGGGTTTTAATACAAGTAATTTTGAAGCAATACCCTTGGAGAACTGTTACAGAAAAGGAGTACTGTAGACTCCATTTTGTCCTTGTTAGCATTTCCCTAGCCTCAGGGCCTCAAGCTCCTCCCACTTAGCCCCCAGATCCACCTATACCTAAGGAGCCACTCCTACTCCTACTCACTACCTACCTACTTCCCCTTTATCCCCAGAGAGAGAAGCTGCCACCTGCATAAGGTGCAGACTGCCACATAGCTCTACTCCGCAGAAAAGTGCGATGCTATATAGGCGACAGAGAAAAACAAAACAAAAGTCACACAGAAGCTCCTTACTAGAAAACTTTAGTAAAACCAGTCTTAAGGGAACTGATTGGGTAAAGGGATGAGGTTCAGTGTTGAGTTGCTTGCCTAGCTTGTAGGAGGCCTTGAAACACAATAAATTTTAAATTCATCAAAAAGAAAATTAAATGCCTTTCAATGTGGAACAAATTGTGTTAAGAGCTATGTAATAAAAATAAAATGTTTCCCACACAGCTCCTCAGCCCCTAACCACAATCACAGCAGGACAAGACCAAAGCAAAACTGAATGCATAGCAAAGACTCAGAGGCTTCGGCAGGGCCTAGGGTCACTGAAGTTGTTACAAAGCAGGACAAAATAGGCTGCCCTTCCTCACACATGCCTTCACCTCGTTCTCCAGGCCCCAGGATGGATATGAAAGTATAAATGAAAACTTGATGTAGACTTGAAGAGAGGCCAGGGGCCTGGGCAAGGCATAAGTTCTCCAGAGCAGGTTCTAATGGGGGCCATCCACACTGTTCTACCTTGGGCTATCGAGCCAGAACCTCTATTCATGATTCCAAGCTTCCAGGCTCTACAGTTTTTATTCTGACACTCTGTGCATTTCTCTTCAAAATGCCTACAAAGGCTGGAAATCATGAAGATCAAAGGCGGCATAAAAAGAACCAGGGCTAAGAGCTGAGGTACTGCCTAGCTTGTGGAAGGTCATGGAACACAATACCACTGGAACTCACAAAAAAGAAAGTGAAATACTTTTGTATGCCTAATAAAATGTGGCTCACTCCTGTCATCCTAGCTACTCAAGAGCAGAGACGAGAGGATCCAGGTTCAAAGCCAGCTCAGGCAGGAAAGTTCTAAGACTGTTATCTCCAATGACCAACCAGAAAACCAGAAGTGGCGCTGTGACTCAGGTGATAGAGCACTAGTCTTCAGCCGAAGACCTTGAGGACAGAACTCAGGCACACAGTTCACACCTCACATCCAGCAAAGAAAAACATTTAAATAAATAAAAGTTTTAAAATAAATGTGTGTAAGAAAGACCTATATGATAAAAATGAAAATATTTTTTTTGCCAATCCTAGAGCTTGAACTCATGCTCTAGGCACTGTCCCTGAGCTTCTTTTGCTCAAAGGAAGTACTCTACCACTTGAGCCACATCAACACTTGCTGCTTTTTCTGTTTGTGCTGCTGAGGAATCCAACAGAGGGTTTGATGATTGCTAGGCGAGCACCCTACCACTAAGCCACATTCCCACCCCCAAATATCTTTTTGTGCTGGTCCTGGGGCTTGAACTCAGGCATGAGCCCTCTACAACTTGAGACACAGCTCTGCTTCCACTAGAGGTTTTTTTGTTGTTGATTGGTGATATAGAGCCTCATGGACTTTGCTACCAGGGCTGGATTCATACTGCAATCAACAGATTTTGGCCTCCTGAGTACATAGGATTACAGGCATAAGGAAAAAACATTTTCCACACATCCCCTCCACCCTAAACTCCGTGCCCTCTGCAAGACCTGGATTGGGGCCTATGTTCTCCTAACCAAGATTTGTTGGGGTCCACGGAGCCCATCCTACCATTGGACTGGACACCTACCATTCCAACGCTCAACACTTAGGCCTCTCCTCTGTTGAGTGGGATCAAAGCCATGGATGATGGAAGGAAAAACAGGAAAAGGCCATTTAGGCCACACTTTCTGCTCCTGCCTTCTGCTACCTCCATCCAGCTCCTAATGAGACATCTCACGCCAGGCCTGGGGGCAGTGATGGCCCACTGAGACCACCATGGGACAAGACTCAGCATAAAGGTGCTTGCCTGCCTGCATGGAATGCTCCAAAAACTACACAAAATACCTTGGTATGCCAAGTAAAATGTGCAATAAACAAGAGAGGCAGGCTGAACTTCACCACACACTTTCACAAATACCCCAACACCCATGCCCTGAGCCTGCCTAGACTGGAATCACCATCTAAAGTCTCTGCAGTGACTGGAAGCCTGGATCCAGAAGCCTGGTTTGGGACTGTTGTAATGTAAATTATCAGAGAAACCACATTCTGAAGGATCCAATCTTGGAGTCATTATAGAATGCAAATAGTCTATAGGCAGGCAATTGTTACAATGGCCTGCTGCCCCCAAATATATTTATCACTGTTAGGAACAGGGCTAGAGAGGAAAGAAAGAACAAAAACTATACTAACAAACTAATTCAGCTCCAAGAGCTGATTTGGGACACCATGTTGACCAGAGATGAGACAGGAGACAGGACACAGGATGCAAACACGGAGATGTATGGGATGGTATAATGGCACCAGTGTTGTCTGGGCCTAAATATGGTAAAGTCAGGGACAGGGTAATAGGAAGCTGCTATTCACAAGCACTGGACTGACAGGTTCAGTAACCTACAAGGGAAGTACTCACACCTGTCTCCAGGAATTCAGGCACAACCATCAACAGGGGGTCAGAATTCCCTCCCTCCACCATGAAGAAGAGATGCCAGACCCTACAATTCAACATGTGGCCAAGATGGCACCGGAGAGACCTGACCTCCTTACTTCAGGGCCTAGCCACCCTGAAGCCACTACAGGAAGGCCACAAACGAACAAACAAGAGAGGAAGGCCGCACTTCTGCACACACAAACACCGCACACCCATGTTCTGGGACCTGAAAGTGCCAGCTAAAAGTTTGACAATGACTGAAGCCGGCTATGGACGCCTGGTTTGGGGACTGGCCTCGCCCAAGCCACTTTAGGAGAAGCAGATGGTATTTCTCCACACTGTCCCTCACCTGTATCCATGCCCTGGCCTGCCTAGACTGAAAGTGCCAACTAAAAGCCAGCTCTAGAAGCCTGGTTTGGGGACTGGCCTGACCAAAGCCACTTCAGGAAGGACACAAACCAACAGAGAGAGGCAGGAAGGCAGGTAATACAAACCAACACCCATGCCATGGGCCTTCCAAACTGAAAGCACTGGCTCTGCAGTGACTGGGAGCCAGCTCTGGAGGCGTGGTTTGAGGCCTAGCCTCACTGAAGCCACTTCAGGAAGGGCACAAACAAGCAAACAGGAGAGGCAGGCCCCACTCCTCCACACTTTCACAAACACCCCACAACCATGGCCTGGGCCTGCCAAAACTGAAAGCCCGCTAAATGCTCAGCACTGACTGGGAAGCCAGCTCTGGAGGCCTGTTTTGAGTTGTTAGCCTCACAAAAGCCACTTCAGGAAGGGCCCAATAGAGCAAACAGGAGAGGCAGGCCATGCTTCTCCACACACATTCACAAGCACCCCACACCCATGCCTGGGCCACACCTGCCTGGAGGCTCAGCTTAGCTCTGTCTTCTGGAGTTGCCTCAAGGTCAGCTCGGTGCACCTGGGTTAGGTGTTCTCCACAAACAGGCTGCACCTGCGCATGGTCAGCGTTCCTCCAGGCTTCCCCACACAGACAAGCGGCGGCTGCCTGGTAGAACGGGTGTACAGAAGCCCAGGCCACCACCGAGCCACAGTGAGCCTGACTAGCTTTGTAGGCCCGAACACAACTAGAGGGCCCTCAGAGAAAGGAGCTGCTTCCTAGCCTCAGTGGCAAGTCTGCTTGTTCCAGGCAGAACTGACCTAAACCAGTCCAGTGCACCTTGACCTCGCACTTCCTCTTTGCCCCTCCCCTCTTGATCTGTGATGTCCTATAAGCCCTGCCCCTTCACCTCACTTCCTGTCTCATGCTCCACCTCTTTCAAGCTGATGCTGCATAAGCCCCACCCCTGCAGCTCTCACTTCCACCCCCGTGCCCCTCCCCTCTCATGCTGTGATACCCCATAAACCAGGCCCCTTTAGCTCTAGCTTCCAGGCTCTTGCCCCGCCCCTCTGTGCTGTGATGCCACAAAAGCCCCACCCCTGCATCTCAGGCCCCACTCCTCCACACACTTCCACAGCCACCCTACAACCGTGGCATGGGCCTGCAAAGACAAAGCCATAGCTAAAAGGATCGGCATTGACGAAACCAGCTCCTGGTTTGAGGCCTAGCCTCACCAAAGCCACATCAGAAGGGCCCAAAAGAGCAAACAGGGGAGGCAGGCTGCACTTCTCCACACACTTTCACAAACACCCCACACTCATTCCCTGGTCCCCACCTGGCAGGAAGCTCAGCTTAGCTCTGCTTGTCTTCCGGAGTTGCCTCAAGGTCAGCTCGGTGCACCTGGGTCCAGCCTTCTCCACCAACAAGCTGCATCTGCGCACGGTCGTCCAGGCTTCCCAACATGGAAAAGTGGCTGCTGCCTGGTGGGACGGGTGTATGGAAGCCCAGACCCACCACCAAACCACAGTGAGCCTGACCAGCTTTGTAGGCCCGAACACAACTAGAGGACCCTCAGAGAAAGGAGCTCTTCCTTAGCCACCTGGCAGGTCTGCTGGTTCAAGGCAGAGCAACCTAAACCAGTCCAGCGCCCAAGCTACGCCCCTTGACCTCTGACTTCCCCTCCCCTCTTGTTCTGTGTCACACCATAAGCACTGTCCCTTCACCTCTCACTTCCTTGCCCTTGGCCCTCCCCTCTCACGTTGTGATGCCCCAGAAGCACCGCCCATGCACCTCAAGCTTCAGGTTCTTGCTCCACCTCCCCGCCCCCTAGATGCTCCTTCTGCCCCAGCACCTCACACTTACACACCCTTACCCCTCCCCTCTCCTGCTGTGATGCCCCACAAGCCACCCCCCCCTGCACCTCAGGCCCCACTCCTCCACACACATCACAGCCAACCACAACCATTGCCTGGGGATGCCAAGGCTGAAAGCACAAGCACAAGCTAAAGCTAAAGGCTCCGAAGGCCTGGTTTGAGGCCAGCCTCAACAAAGTCACTTCAGGAAGGGCACAAATGAGCAAACACGAGAGGCAGGCCGTGCTCCTCCACACATTCATCCCCACCCCACAACCTTGGTCAGGGCCTGCCCCACCTCAGGACCTGCCGCGGCCTCCACGGCGCCCTCCGGGGCCGGGCTTTCCCTCGGCCCCGCTCCGCCCTCGGCCCCCCGCCGGCTACGGGGCGACCACGGGCGACCCGGGACCACAGGCCCGGAGGGCCGGGCGCGGAGCACTCCCCTCAGGTCTCCGCCCGAGGCGGAAGGCCGCGCCGCCCGGGCCTCGGCGGCCCCGGCCCCGCACTGCGGCGGGAGCTGGGCGGGAGCTGGGCGGCGCCCGGCGTCCCGACGCCCACACCTCCAGGACGGGGAGGGGCCGGGAGGGAGCCCGGGTCACCCCGCCGGAGGGAAGCGGGGAGGGCGGCGTGACTGTTTACCTTCCTCCCGCCCGCGCCTCGCCCCGCGGGCCGGGCCCAGCGCCTCTCCCGGCGACCGCCACGCGCAGCCCTGGCCCCGGCCCAGGAAGCCCACGGTGACTCAGCGATTTCCCCACCGCCGATTCCCGCCTCTCCGGCCTCTCGTGTGAAATCTCGCGATATCGCCGATGGGTAGGCCCGGCGCCCGCCGCAGCTCCAGCGCCCGGCCGTGGAGGGAAGTCGGGCCGTGCCCTTGAGTAACTTTGGTTTACAATGAGTGAAGCAGCCGCCGGTGGCTCCCGCCCGCCGTCCCAGCTACTCAGGAGGCTGAGCTCTGAGAATTGCGGGGCAAGGCCAGCCCGGGCAGCCAAGTCCGTGAGCGTCTTGGGTGCTGACCCTGAGTGTTTGTGCTCAAGGCTGCAGCTCTACTTGCAGATTTGTGTGGTTGACTGGAGATAAGAATCTCATGGACTTTTCTGCCTGGCCTGGGCCGGCTTCGAACCATGATCCTCTGATCCCAGCCTCCTGAAAAGCTGGGACTAAAGGCAAAAGCCACCTGCACGCAGCTTTGTTCAAGTGGTAGAGCACTAGCCTTGCGCACAAACGCTCAGAGACAGTACCCAGGCCGTGAGTTCAAGTCCAGGAACAGCATGAGTACATGCAGCACACGTGCATGTGCGTGTGCACACTCACACACAATCTTCTCTGTAGGTCTTAAAATTGCCAAGACTGCACCATCATGCATGTGTCACTGTAGGGAGCATTGGAAAGGAGTGTTCACCAGTGTTGTTAAGCGTAAGCCGCAGTTTATGGTTTCAAGGAGAAAATGAAGCATATGACCAAGGGTCATCAAATGTTTAAGAAGCACTGTGGGGGGCTGGGGATATAGCCTAGTGGCAAGAGTGCCTGCCTCGGATACACGAGGCCCTAGGTTCGATTCCCCAGCACCACATATACAGAAAACGGCCAGAAGGGGCGCTGTGGCTCAAGTGGCAGAGTGCTAGCCTTGAGCGGGAAGAAGCCAGGGACAGTGCTCAGGCCCTGAGTCCAAGGCCCAGGACTGGCAAAAAAAAAAAAAAAAAAAAAAAGAAGCACTTTGGGCTCACACCTGTAATCCCAGGAACTCAGGACACTGAGATTTAAGGATCATGGTTGGAAGCCACTCCAGGCAGAAAAGTCGATGAGAATCTCATCTCTAATTAACCACATTCTGACAGTAGGGTCTCTAGTATAACTAGGATGCTTCTTATAAAGTGGGACCTGGACAGATTTGCACAAAATGCTCTTTGGAGAAAATGCAGTATGAAAGAAAATAAAGGCTGCTCCTATTTCTGCTTTCTCTACAAAGTGTGTCGGAATTCAGAGTTCTTCAAGCTCTTCAGTACCTAGGACAGTGAACCAGAAATGATTAGGAAACATCTTACCTGATGCTGTCTTCTGTTTACCTTATGCTGTCTTCTGTACACACTGGCCAGACTCAGACTCGAGTAAAGTTTTACAATACTTTCTTTACCAGATGTCCTGTCCTGTCAGTCCACAGCTTCTCAACACAAATGTAAGAGCAGTAATCAGAAAGCAAGGAGACACAGCTTGTAACCAGTGGCCCACACCTATACTCCTAGCTATTCAGAAGGCTGAGATCTGAAGATCGTGGTTTGAAGCCAGGCTATGCAGGAAAATAAGACTTATCAACTTAAATGTAGAACTGTAGCTCAAGTGGGAGAGTACTAACCTTGAGCAAAAATGTTCAGGGACAAAACACAATTCCTAAGTTAAGGATCCACCAACACACACACACACACACACACACACACACACACACTCTCTCTCTCTCTCTCTCACTCTCTCTCTCAAATAAAAACAGAGACTGGGTTTTAATACAAGTAATTTTGAAGCAATACCCTTGGAGAACTGTTACAGAAAAGGAGTACTGTAGACTCCATTTTGTCCTTGTTAGCATTTCCCTAGCCTCAGGGCCTCAGCTCCTCCACTAGCCCCCAGATCCACCTATACCTAAGAGCCACTCCTACTCCTACTCACTACCTACCTACTTCCCCTTTATCCCCAGAGAGAGAAGCTGCCACCTGCATAAGGTGCAGACTGCCACATAGCTCTACTCCGCAGAAAAGTGCGATGCTATATAGGCGACAGAGGAAAAACAAAACAAAAAGTCACACAGAAGCTCCTTACTAGAAAACTTTAGTAAAACCAGTCTTAAGGGAACTGATTGGGTAAAGGGATGAGGTTCAGTGTTGAGTTGCTTGCCTAGCTTGTAGGAGGCCTTGAAACACAATAAATTTTAAATTCATCAAAAAGAAAATTAAATGCCTTTCAATGTGGAACAAATTGTGTTTAAGAGCTATGTAATAAAAATAAAATGTTTCCCACACAGCTCCTCAGCCCCTAACCCACAATCACAGCAGGACAAGACCAAAAGCAAAACTGAATGCATAGCAAAGACTCAGAGGCTTCGGCAGGGGCCTAGGGTCACTGAAGTTGTTACAAAGCAGGACAAAATAGGCTGCCCTTCCTCACACATGCCTTCACCTCGTTCTCCAGGCCCCAGGATGGATATGAAAGTATAAATGAAAACTTGATGTAGACTTGAAGAGAGGCCAGGGGCCTGGGCAAGGCATAAGTTCTCCAGAGCAGGTTCTAATGGGGGCCATCCACACTGTTCTACCTTGGGCTATCGAGCCAGAACCTCTATTCATGATTCCAAGCTTCCAGGCTCTACAGTTTTTATTCTGACACTCTGTGCATTTTCTCTTCAAAATGCCTACAAAGGCTGGAAATCATGAAGATCAAAGGCGGCATAAAAAGAACCAGGGCTAAGAGCTGAGGTACTTGCCTAGCTTGTGGAAGGTCATGGAACACAATACCACTGGAACTCACAAAAAAGAAAGTGAAATACTTTTGTATGCCTAATAAAATGTGGCTCACTCCTGTCATCCTAGCTACTCAAGAGGCAGAGACGAGAGGATCCAGGTTCAAAGCCAGCTCAGGCAGGAAAGTTCTAAGACTGTTATCTCCAATGACCAACCAGAAACCAGAAGTGGCGCTGTGACTCAGGTGATAGAGCACTAGTCTTCAGCCGAAGACCTTGAGGACAGAACTCAGGCACACAGTTCACACCTCACATCCAGCAAAGAAAAACATTTAAATAAATAAAAGTTTTAAAATAAATGTGTGTAAGAAAGACCTATATGATAAAAATGAAAATATTTTTTTTGCCAATCCTAGAGCTTGAACTCATGCTCTAGGCACTGTCCCTGAGCTTCTTTTGCTCAAAGGAAGTACTCTACCACTTGAGCCACATCAACACTTGCTGCTTTTTCTGTTTGTGCTGCTGAGGAATCCAACAGAGGGTTTGATGAATGCTAGGCGAGCACCCTACCACTAAGCCACATTCCCACCCCCAAATATCTTTTTGTGCTGGTCCTGGGGCTTGAACTCAGGCATGAGCCCTCTACAACTTGAGACACAGCTCTGCTTCCACTAGAGGTTTTTTTGTTGTTGATTGGTGATATAGAGCCTCATGGACTTTGCTACCAGGGCTGGATTCATACTGCAATCAACAGATTTTGGCCTCCTGAGTACATAGGATTACAGGCATAAGGAAAAAACATTTTCCACACATCCCCTCCACCCTAAACTCCGTGCCCTCTGCAAGACCTGGATTGGGGCCTATGTTCTCCTAACCAAGATTTGTTGGGGTCCACGGAGCCCATCCTACATTGGACTGGACACCTACCATTCCAACGCTCAACACTTAGGCCTCTCCTCTGTTGAGTGGGATCAAAGCCATGGATGATGGAAGGAAAAACAGGAAAAGGCCATTTAGGCCACACTTTCTGCTCCTGCCTTCTGCTACCTCCATCCAGCTCCTAATGAGACATCTCACGCCAGGCCTGGGGGCAGTGATGGCCCACTGAGACCACCATGGGACAAGACTCAGCATAAAGGTGCTTGCCTGCCTGGCATGGAATGCTCCAAAAACTACACAAAATACCTTGGTATGCCAAGTAAAATGTGCAATAAACAAGAGAGGCAGGCTGAACTTCACCACACACTTTCACAAATACCCCAACACCCATGCCCTGAGCCTGCCTAGACTGGAATCACCATCTAAAGTCTCTGCAGTGACTGGAAGCCTGGATCCAGAAGCCTGGTTTGGGACTGTTGTAATGTAAATTATCAGAGAAACCACATTCTGAAGGATCCAATCTTGGAGTCATTATTAGAATGCAAATAGTCTATAGGCAGGCAATTGTTACAATGGCCTGCTGCCCCCAAATATATTTATCACTGTTAGGAAACAGGCTAGAGAGGAAAGAAAGAACAAAAACTATACTAACAAACTAATTCAGCTCCAAGAGCTGATTTGGGACACCATGTTGACCAGAGATGAGACAGGAGACAGGACACAGGATGCAAACACGGAGATGTATGGGATGGTATAATGGCACCAGTGTTGTCTGGGCCTAAATATGGTAAAGTCAGGGACAGGGGTAATAGGAAGCTGCTATTCACAAGCACTGGACTGACAGGTTCAGTAACCTACAAGGGAAGTACTCACACCTGTCTCCAGGAATTCAGGCACAACCATCAACAGGGGGTCAGAATTCCCTCCCTCCACCATGAAGAAGAGATGCCAGACCCTACAATTCAACATGTGGCCAAGATGGCACCGGAGAGACCTGACCTCCTTACTTCAGGGCCTAGCCACCCTGAAGCCACTACAGGAAGGCCACAAACGAACAAACAAGAGAGGAAGGCCGCACTTCTGCACACACAAACACCGCACACCCATGTTCTGGACCTGAAAGTGCCAGCTAAAAGTTTGACAATGACTGAAGCCGGCTATGGACGCCTGGTTTGGGACTGGCCTCGCCCAAGCCACTTTAGGAGAAGCAGATGGTATTTCTCCACACTGTCCCTCACCTGTATCCATGCCCTGGGCCTGCCTAGACTGAAAGTGCCAACTAAAAGCCAGCTCTAGAAGCCTGGTTTGGGGACTGGCCTGACCAAAGCCACTTCAGGAAGGACACAAACCAACAGAGAGAGGCAGGAAGGCAGGTAATACAAACCAACACCCATGCCATGGGCCTTCCAAACTGAAAGCACTGGCTCTGCAGTGACTGGGAGCCAGCTCTGGAGGCGTGGTTTGAGGCCTAGCCTCACTGAAGCCACTTCAGGAAGGGCACAAACAAGCAAACAGGAGAGGCAGGCCCCACTCCTCCACACTTTCACAAACACCCCACAACCATGGCCTGGGCCTGCCAAAACTGAAAGCCCGCTAAATGCTCAGCACTGACTGGGGAAGCCAGCTCTGGAGGCCTGTTTTGAGTTGTTAGCCTCACAAAAGCCACTTCAGGAAGGGCCCAATAGAGCAAACAGGAGAGGCAGGCCATGCTTCTCCACACACATTCACAAGCACCCCACACCCATGCCCTGGGCCACACCTGCCTGGAGGCTCAGCTTAGCTTCTGTCTTCTGGAGTTGCCTCAAGGTCAGCTCGGTGCACCTGGGTTAGGTGTTCTCCACAAACAGGCTGCACCTGCGCATGGTCAGCGTTCCTCCAGGCTTCCCCACACAGACAAGCGGCGGCTGCCTGGTAGAACGGGTGTACAGAAGCCCAGGCCCACCACCGAGCCACAGTGAGCCTGACTAGCTTTGTAGGCCCGAACACAACTAGAGGGCCCTCAGAGAAAGGAGCTGCTTCCTAGCCTCAGTGGCAAGTCTGCTTGTTCCAGGCAGAACTGACCTAAACCAGTCCAGTGCACCTTGACCTCGCACTTCCTCTTTGCCCCTCCCCTCTTGATCTGTGATGTCCTATAAGCCCTGCCCCTTCACCTCACTTCCTGTCTCATGCTCCACCTCTTTCAAGCTGATGCTGCATAAGCCCCACCCCTGCAGCTCTCACTTCCACCCCCGTGCCCCTCCCCTCTCATGCTGTGATACCCCATAACCAGGCCCCTTTAGCTCTAGCTTCCAGGCTCTTGCCCCGCCCCTCTGTGCTGTGATGCCACAAAAGCCCCACCCCTGCATCTCAGGCCCCACTCCTCCACACACTTCCACAGCCACCCTACAACCGTGGCATGGCCTGCAAAGACAAAGCCATAGCTAAAAGGATCGGCATTGACGAAACCAGCTCCTGGTTTGAGGCCTAGCCTCACCAAAGCCACATCAGGAAGGGCCCAAAAGAGCAAACAGGGGAGGCAGGCTGCACTTCTCCACACACTTTCACAAACACCCCACACTCATTCCCTGGTCCCCACCTGGCAGGAAGCTCAGCTTAGCTCTGCTTGTCTTCCGGAGTTGCCTCAAGGTCAGCTCGGTGCACCTGGGTCCAGCCTTCTCCACCAACAAGCTGCATCTGCGCACGGTCGTCCAGGCTTCCCAACATGGAAAAGTGGCTGCTGCCTGGTGGGACGGGTGTATGGAAGCCCAGACCCACCACCAAACCACAGTGAGCCTGACCAGCTTTGTAGGCCCGAACACAACTAGAGGACCCTCAGAGAAAGGAGCTCTTCCTTAGCCACCTGGCAGGTCTGCTGGTTCAAGGCAGAGCAACCTAAACCAGTCCAGCGCCCAAGCTACGCCCCTTGACCTCTGACTTCCCCTCCCCTCTTGTTCTGTGTCACACCATAAGCACTGTCCCTTCACCTCTCACTTCCTTGCCCTTGGCCCTCCCCTCTCACGTTGTGATGCCCCAGAAGCACCGCCCATGCACCTCAAGCTTCCAGGTTCTTGCTCCACCTCCCCGCCCCCTAGATGCTCCTTCTGCCCCAGCACCTCACACTTACACACCCTTACCCCTCCCCTCTCCTGCTGTGATGCCCCACAAGCCACCCCCCCCTGCACCTCAGGCCCCACTCCTCCACACACATTCACAGCCAACCACAACCATTGCCTGGGGATGCCAAGGCTGAAAGCACAAGCACAAGCTAAAGCTAAAGGCTCCGAAGGCCTGGTTTGAGGCCAGCCTCAACAAAGTCACTTCAGGAAGGGCACAAATGAGCAAACACGAGAGGCAGGCCGTGCTCCTCCACACATTCATCCCCACCCCACAACCTTGGTCAGGGCCTGCCCCACCTCAGGACCTGGCCGCGGCCTCCACGGCGCCCTCCGGGGCCGGGCTTTCCCTCGGCCCCGCTCCGCCCTCGGCCCCCCGCCGGCTACGGGGCGACCACGGGCGACCCGGGACCACAGGCCCGGAGGGCCGGGCGCGGAGCACTCCCCTCAGGTCTCCGCCCGAGGCGGAAGGCCGCGCCGCCCGGGCCTCGGCGGCCCCGGCCCCGCACTGCGGCGGGAGCTGGGCGGGAGCTGGGCGGCGCCCGGCGTCCCGACGCCCACACCTCCAGGACGGGGAGGGGCCGGGAGGGAGCCCGGGTCACCCCGCCGGAGGGAAGCGGGGAGGGCGGCGTGACTGTTTACCTTTCCTCCCGCCCGCGCCTCGCCCCGCGGGCCGGGCCCAGCGCCTCTCCCGGCGACCGCCACGCGCAGCCCTGGCCCCGGCCCAGGAAGCCCACGGTGACTCAGCGATTTCCCCACCGCCGATTCCCGCCTCTCCGGCCTCTCGTGTGAAATCTCGCGATATCGCCGATGGGTAGGCCCGGCGCCCGCCGCAGCTCCCAGCGCCCGGCCGTGGAGGGGGAAGTCGGGCCGTGCCCTTTGAGTAACTTTGGTTTACAATGAGTGAAGCAGCCGCCGGTGGCTCCCGCCCGCCGTCCCAGCTACTCAGGAGGCTGAGCTCTGAGAATTGCGGGGCAAGGCCAGCCCGGGCAGCCAAGTCCGTGAGCGTCTTGGGTGCTGACCCTGAGTGTTTGTGCTCAAGGCTGCAGCTCTACTTGCAGATTTGTGTGGTTGACTGGAGATAAGAATCTCATGGACTTTTCTGCCTGGCCTGGGCCGGCTTCGAACCATGATCCTCTGATCCCAGCCTCCTGAAAAGCTGGGACTAAAGGCAAAAGCCACCTGCACGCAGCTTTGTTCAACTGGTAGAGCACTAGCCTTGCGCACAAACGCTCAGAGACAGTACCCAGGCCGTGAGTTCAAGTCCCAGGAACAGCATGAGTACATGCAGCACACGTGCATGTGCGTGTGCACACTCACACACAATCTTCTCTGTAGGTCTTAAAATTGCCAAGACTGCACCATCATGCATGTGTCACTGTAGGGAGCATTGGAAAGGAGTGTTCACCAGTGTTGTTAAGCGTAAGCCGCAGTTTATGGTTTCAAGGAGAAAATGAAGCATATGACCAAGGGTCATCAAATGTTTAAGAAGCACTGTGGGGGCTGGGGATATAGCCTAGTGGCAAGAGTGCCTGCCTCGGATACACGAGGCCCTAGGTTCGATTCCCCAGCACCACATATACAGAAAACGGCCAGAAGGGGCGCTGTGGCTCAAGTGGCAGAGTGCTAGCCTTGAGCGGGAAGAAGCCAGGGACAGTGCTCAGGCCCTGAGTCCAAGGCCCAGGACTGGCAAAAAAAAAAAAAAAAAAAAAAGAAGCACTTTGGGCTCACACCTGTAATCCCAGGAACTCAGGACACTGAGATTTAAGGATCATGGTTGGAAGCCACTCCAGGCAGAAAAGTCGATGAGAATCTCATCTCTAATTAACCACATTCTGACAGTAGGGTCTCTAGTATAACTAGGATGCTTCTTATAAAGTGGGACCTGGACAGATTTGCACAAAATGCTCTTTGGAGAAAATGCAGTATGAAAGAAAATAAAGGCTGCTCCTATTTCTGCTTTCTCTACAAAGTGTGTCGGAATTCAGAGTTCTTCAAGCTCTTCAGTACCTAGGACAGTGAACCAGAAATGATTAGGAAACATCTTACCTGATGCTGTCTTCTGTTTACCTTATGCTGTCTTCTGTACACACTGGCCAGACTCAGACTCGAGTAAAGTTTTACAATACTTTCTTTACAGATGTCCTGTCCTGTCAGTCCACAGCTTCTCAACACAAATGTAAGAGCAGTAATCAGAAAGCAAGGAGACACAGCTTGTAACCAGTGGCCCACACCTATACTCCTAGCTATTCAGAAGGCTGAGATCTGAAGATCGTGGTTTGAAGCCAGGCTATGCAGGAAATAAGACTTATCAACTTAAATGTAGAACTGTAGCTCAAGTGGGAGAGTACTAACCTTGAGCAAAAATGTTCAGGGACAAAACACAATTCCTAAGTTAAGGATCCACCAACACCACACACACACACACACACACACACACACACACACTCTCTCTCTCTCTCTCTCACTCTCTCTCTCAAATAAAAACAGAGACTGGGTTTTAATACAAGTAATTTTGAAGCAATACCCTTGGAGAACTGTTACAGAAAAGGAGTACTGTAGACTCCATTTTGTCCTTGTTAGCATTTCCCTAGCCTCAGGGCCTCAGCTCCTCCCACTAGCCCCCAGATCCACCTATACCTAAGGAGCCACTCCTACTCCTACTCACTACCTACCTACTTCCCCTTTATCCCCAGAGAGAGAAGCTGCCACCTGCATAAGGTGCAGACTGCCACATAGCTCTACTCCGCAGAAAAGTGCGATGCTATATAGGCGACAGAGGAAAAACAAAACAAAAAGTCACACAGAAGCTCCTTACTAGAAAACTTTAGTAAAACCAGTCTTAAGGGAACTGATTGGGTAAAGGGATGAGGTTCAGTGTTGAGTTGCTTGCCTAGCTTGTAGGAGGCCTTGAAACACAATAAATTTTAAATTCATCAAAAAGAAAATTAAATGCCTTTCAATGTGGAACAAATTGTGTTTAAGAGCTATGTAATAAAAATAAAATGTTTCCCACACAGCTCCTCAGCCCCTAACCCACAATCACAGCAGGACAAGACCAAAAGCAAAACTGAATGCATAGCAAAGACTCAGAGGCTTCGGCAGGGGCCTAGGGTCACTGAAGTTGTTACAAAGCAGGACAAAATAGGCTGCCCTTCCTCACACATGCCTTCACCTCGTTCTCCAGGCCCCAGGATGGATATGAAAGTATAAATGAAAACTTGATGTAGACTTGAAGAGAGGCCAGGGGCCTGGGCAAGGCATAAGTTCTCCAGAGCAGGTTCTAATGGGGGCCATCCACACTGTTCTACCTTGGGCTATCGAGCCAGAACCTCTATTCATGATTCCAAGCTTCCAGGCTCTACAGTTTTTATTCTGACACTCTGTGCATTTTCTCTTCAAAATGCCTACAAAGGCTGGAAATCATGAAGATCAAAGGCGGCATAAAAAGAACCAGGGCTAAGAGCTGAGGTACTTGCCTAGCTTGTGGAAGGTCATGGAACACAATACCACTGAACTCACAAAAAAGAAAGTGAAATACTTTTGTATGCCTAATAAAATGTGGCTCACTCCTGTCATCCTAGCTACTCAAGAGGCAGAGACGAGAGGATCCAGGTTCAAAGCCAGCTCAGGCAGGAAGTTCTAAGACTGTTATCTCCAATGACCAACCAGAAAACCAGAAGTGGCGCTGTGACTCAGGTGATAGAGCACTAGTCTTCAGCCGAAGACCTTGAGGACAGAACTCAGGCACACAGTTCACACCTCACATCCAGCAAAGAAAAACATTTAAATAAATAAAAGTTTTAAAATAAATGTGTGTAAGAAAGACCTATATGATAAAAATGAAAATATTTTTTTTGCCAATCCTAGAGCTTGAACTCATGCTCTAGGCACTGTCCCTGAGCTTCTTTTGCTCAAAGGAAGTACTCTACCACTTGAGCCACATCAACACTTGCTGCTTTTTCTGTTTGTGCTGCTGAGGAATCCAACAGAGGGTTTGATGAATGCTAGGCGAGCACCCTACCACTAAGCCACATTCCCACCCCCAAATATCTTTTTGTGCTGGTCCTGGGGCTTGAACTCAGGCATGAGCCCTCTACAACTTGAGACACAGCTCTGCTTCCACTAGAGGTTTTTTTGTTGTTGATTGGTGATATAGAGCCTCATGGACTTTGCTACCAGGGCTGGATTCATACTGCAATCAACAGATTTTGGCCTCCTGAGTACATAGGATTACAGGCATAAGGAAAAACATTTTCCACACATCCCCTCCACCCTAAACTCCGTGCCCTCTGCCAGACCTGGATTGGGGCCTATGTTCTCCTAACCAAGATTTGTTGGGGTCCACGGAGCCCATCCTACATTGGACTGGACACCTACCATTCCAACGCTCAACACTTAGGCCTCTCCTCTGTTGAGTGGGATCAAAGCCATGGATGATGGAAGGAAAAACAGGAAAAGGCCATTTAGGCCACACTTTCTGCTCCTGCCTTCTGCTACCTCCATCCAGCTCCTAATGAGACATCTCACGCCAGGCCTGGGGGCAGTGATGGCCCACTGAGACCACCATGGGACAAGACTCAGCATAAAGGTGCTTGCCTGCCTGGCATGGAATGCTCCAAAAACTACACAAAATACCTTGGTATGCCAAGTAAAATGTGCAATAAACAAGAGAGGCAGGCTGAACTTCACCACACACTTTCACAAATACCCCAACACCCATGCCCTGAGCCTGCCTAGACTGGAATCACCATCTAAAGTCTCTGCAGTGACTGGAAGCCTGGATCCAGAAGCCTGGTTTGGGACTGTTGTAATGTAAATTATCAGAGAAACCACATTCTGAAGGATCCAATCTTGGAGTCATTATTAGAATGCAAATAGTCTATAGGCAGGCAATTGTTACAATGGCCTGCTGCCCCCAAATATATTTATCACTGTTAGGAAACAGGCTAGAGAGGAAAGAAAGAACAAAAACTATACTAACAAACTAATTCAGCTCCAAGAGCTGATTTGGGACACCATGTTGACCAGAGATGAGACAGGAGACAGGACACAGGATGCAAACACGGAGATGTATGGGATGGTATAATGGCACCAGTGGTTGTCTGGGCCTAAATATGGTAAAGTCAGGGGACAGGGTAATAGGAAGCTGCTATTCACAAGCACTGGACTGACAGGTTCAGTAACCTACAAGGGAAGTACTCACACCTGTCTCCAGGAATTCAGGCACAACCATCAACAGGGGGTCAGAATTCCCTCCCTCCACCATGAAGAAGAGATGCCAGACCCTACAATTCAACATGTGGCCAAGATGGCACCGGAGAGACCTGACCTCCTTACTTCAGGGCCTAGCCACCCTGAAGCCACTACAGGAAGGCCACAAACGAACAAACAAGAGAGGAAGGCCGCACTTCTGCACACACAAACACCGCACACCCATGTTCTGGACCTGAAAGTGCCAGCTAAAAGTTTGACAATGACTGAAGCCGGCTATGGACGCCTGGTTTGGGGACTGGCCTCGCCCAAGCCACTTTAGGAGAAGCAGATGGTATTTCTCCACACTGTCCCTCACCTGTATCCATGCCCTGGGCCTGCCTAGACTGAAAGTGCCAACTAAAAGCCAGCTCTAGAAGCCTGGTTTGGGGACTGGCCTGACCAAAGCCACTTCAGGAAGGACACAAACCAACAGAGAGAGGCAGGAAGGCAGGTAATACAAACCAACACCCATGCCATGGGCCTTCCAAACTGAAAGCACTGGCTCTGCAGTGACTGGGAGCCAGCTCTGGAGGCGTGGTTTGAGGCCTAGCCTCACTGAAGCCACTTCAGGAAGGGCACAAACAAGCAAACAGGAGAGGCAGGCCCCACTCCTCCACACTTTCACAAACACCCCACAACCATGGCCTGGGCCTGCCAAAACTGAAAGCCCGCTAAATGCTCAGCACTGACTGGGGAAGCCAGCTCTGGAGGCCTGTTTTGAGTTGTTAGCCTCACAAAAGCCACTTCAGGAAGGGCCCAATAGAGCAAACAGGAGAGGCAGGCCATGCTTCTCCACACACATTCACAAGCACCCCACACCCATGCCCTGGGCCACACCTGCCTGGAGGCTCAGCTTAGCTCTGTCTTCTGGAGTTGCCTCAAGGTCAGCTCGGTGCACCTGGGTTAGGTGTTCTCCACAAACAGGCTGCACCTGCGCATGGTCAGCGTTCCTCCAGGCTTCCCCACACAGACAAGCGGCGGCTGCCTGGTAGAACGGGTGTACAGAAGCCCAGGCCCACCACCGAGCCACAGTGAGCCTGACTAGCTTTGTAGGCCCGAACACAACTAGAGGGCCCTCAGAGAAAGGAGCTGCTTCCTAGCCTCAGTGGCAAGTCTGCTTGTTCCAGGCAGAACTGACCTAAACCAGTCCAGTGCACCTTGACCTCGCACTTCCTCTTTGCCCCTCCCTCTTGATCTGTGATGTCCTATAAGCCTGCCCTTCACCTCACTTCCTGTCTCATGCTCCACCTCTTTCAAGCTGATGCTGCATAAGCCCCACCCCTGCAGCTCTCACTTCCACCCCCGTGCCCCTCCCCTCTCATGCTGTGATACCCCATAAACCAGGCCCCTTTAGCTCTAGCTTCCAGGCTCTTGCCCCGCCCTCTGTGCTGTGATGCCACAAAAGCCCCACCCCTGCATCTCAGGCCCCACTCCTCCACACACTTCCACAGCCACCCTACAACCGTGGCATGGGCCTGCAAAGACAAAGCCATAGCTAAAAGGATCGGCATTGACGAAACAGCTCCTGGTTTGAGGCCTAGCCTCACCAAAGCCACATCAGGAAGGGCCCAAAAGAGCAAACAGGGGAGGCAGGCTGCACTTCTCCACACACTTTCACAAACACCCCACACTCATTCCCTGGTCCCCACCTGGCAGGAAGCTCAGCTTAGCTCTGCTTGTCTTCCGGAGTTGCCTCAAGGTCAGCTCGGTGCACCTGGGTCCAGCCTTCTCCACCAACAAGCTGCATCTGCGCACGGTCGTCCAGGCTTCCCAACATGGAAAAGTGGCTGCTGCCTGGTGGGACGGGTGTATGGAAGCCCAGACCCACCACCAAACCACAGTGAGCCTGACCAGCTTTGTAGGCCCGAACACAACTAGAGGACCCTCAGAGAAAGGAGCTCTTCCTTAGCCACCTGGCAGGTCTGCTGGTTCAAGGCAGAGCAACCTAAACCAGTCCCAGCGCCCAAGCTACGCCCCTTGACCTCTGACTTCCCCTCCCCTCTTGTTCTGTGTCACACCATAAGCACTGTCCCTTCACCTCTCACTTCCTTGCCCTTGGCCCTCCCCTCTCACGTTGTGATGCCCCAGAAGCACCGCCCATGCACCTCAAGCTTCCAGGTTCTTGCTCCACCTCCCCGCCCCCTAGATGCTCCTATCTGCCCAGCACCTCACACTTACACACCCTTACCCCTCCCCTCTCCTGCTGTGATGCCCCACAAGCCACCCCCCCCTGCACCTCAGGCCCCACTCCTCCACACACATTCACAGCCAACCACAACCATTGCCTGGGGATGCCAAGGCTGAAAGCACAAGCACAAGCTAAAGCTAAAGGCTCCGAAGGCCTGGTTTGAGGCCAGCCTCAACAAAGTCACTTCAGGAAGGGCACAAATGAGCAAACACGAGAGGCAGGCCGTGCTCCTCCACACATTCATCCCCACCCCACAACCTTGGTCAGGGGCCTGCCCCACCTCAGGACCTGGCCGCGGCCTCCACGGCGCCCTCCGGGGCCGGGCTTTCCCTCGGCCCCGCTCCGCCCTCGGCCCCCCGCCGGCTACGGGGCGACCACGGGCGACCCGGGACACAGGCCCGGAGGGCCGGGCGCGGAGCACTCCCCTCAGGTCTCCGCCCGAGGCGGAAGGCCGCGCCGCCCGGGCCTCGGCGGCCCCGGCCCCGCACTGCGGCGGGAGCTGGGCGGGAGCTGGGCGGCGCCCGGCGTCCCGACGCCCACACCTCCAGGACGGGGAGGGGCCGGGAGGGAGCCCGGGTCACCCCCGCCGGAGGGAAGCGGGGAGGGCGGCGTGACTGTTTACCTTCCTCCCGCCCGCGCCTCGCCCCGCGGGCCGGGCCCACAGCGCCTCTCCCGGCGACCGCCACGCGCAGCCCTGGCCCCGGCCCAGGAAGCCCACGGTGACTCAGCGATTTCCCCACCGCCGATTCCCGCCTCTCCGGCCTCTCGTGTGAAATCTCGCGATATCGCCGATGGGTAGGCCCGGCGCCCGCCGCAGCTCCCAGCGCCCGGCCGTGGAGGGAAGTCGGGCCGTGCCCTTTGAGTAACTTTGGTTTACAATGAGTGAAGCAGCCGCCGGTGGCTCCCGCCCGCCGTCCAGCTACTCAGGAGGCTGAGCTCTGAGAATTGCGGGGCAAGGCCAGCCCGGGCAGCCAAGTCCGTGAGCGTCTTGGTGCTGACCCTGAGTGTTTGTGCTCAAGGCTGCAGCTCTACTTGCAGATTGTGTGGTTGACTGGAGATAAGAATCTCATGGACTTTTCTGCCTGGCCTGGGCCGGCTTCGAACCATGATCCTCTGATCCCAGCCTCCTGAAAAGCTGGGACTAAAGGCAAAAGCCACCTGCACGCAGCTTTGTTCAAGTGGTAGAGCACTAGCCTTGCGCACAAACGCTCAGAGACAGTACCCAGGCCGTGAGTTCAAGTCCCAGGAACAGCATGAGTACATGCAGCACACGTGCATGTGCGTGTGCACACTCACACACAATCTTCTCTGTAGGTCTTAAAATTGCCAAGACTGCACCATCATGCATGTGTCACTGTAGGGAGCATTGGAAAGGAGTGTTCACCAGTGTTGTTAAGCGTAAGCCGCAGTTTATGGTTTCAAGGAGAAAATGAAGCATATGACCAAGGGTCATCAAATGTTTAAGAAGCACTGTGGGGGGCTGGGGATATAGCCTAGTGGCAAGAGTGCCTGCCTCGGATACACGAGGCCCTAGGTTCGATTCCCCAGCACCACATATACAGAAAACGGCCAGAAGGGGCGCTGTGGCTCAAGTGGCAGAGTGCTAGCCTTGAGCGGGAAGAAGCCAGGGACAGTGCTCAGGCCCTGAGTCCAAGGCCCAGGACTGGCAAAAAAAAAAAAAAAAAAAAAAGAAGCACTTTGGGCTCACACCTGTAATCCCAGGAACTCAGGACACTGAGATTTAAGGATCATGGTTGGAAGCCACTCCAGGCAGAAAAGTCGATGAGAATCTCATCTCTAATTAACCACATTCTGACAGTAGGGTCTCTAGTATAACTAGGATGCTTCTTATAAAGTGGGACCTGGACAGATTTGCACAAAATGCTCTTTGGAGAAAATGCAGTATGAAAGAAATAAAGGCTGCTCCTATTTCTGCCTTTCTCTACAAAGTGTGTCGGAATTCAGAGTTCTTCAAGCTCTTCAGTACCTAGGACAGTGAACCAGAAATGATTAGGAAACATCTTACCTGATGCTGTCTTCTGTTACCTTATGCTGTCTTCTGTACACACTGGCCAGACTCAGACTCGAGTAAAGTTTTACAATACTTTCTTTACCAGATGTCCTGTCCTGTCAGTCCACAGCTTCTCAACACAAATGTAAGAGCAGTAATCAGAAAGCAAGGAGACACAGCTTGTAACCAGTGGCCCACACCTATACTCCTAGCTATTCAGAAGGCTGAGATCTGAAGATCGTGGTTTGAAGCCAGGCTATGCAGGAAAATAAGACTTATCAACTTAAATGTAGAACTGTAGCTCAAGTGGGAGAGTACTAACCTTGAGCAAAAATGTTCAGGGACAAAAACACAATTCCTAAGTTAAGGATCCACCAACACACACACACACACACACACACCACACACACACTCTCTCTCTCTCTCTCTCTCACTCTCTCTCTCAAATAAAAACAGAGACTGGGTTTTAATACAAGTAATTTGAAGCAATACCCTTGGAGAACTGTTACAGAAAAGGAGTACTGTAGACTCCATTTTGTCCTTGTTAGCATTTCCCTAGCCTCAGGGCCTCAGCTCCTCCCACTAGCCCCAGATCCACCTATACCTAAGGAGCCACTCCTACTCCTAGCTCACTACCTACCTACTTCCCCTTTATCCCCAGAGAGAGAGCTGCCACCTGCATAAGGTGCAGACTGCCACATAGCTCTACTCCGCAGAAAAGTGCGATGCTATATAGGCGACAGAGGAAAAACAAAACAAAAAGTCACACAGAAGCTCCTTACTAGAAAACTTTAGTAAAACCCAGTCTTAAGGGAACTGATTGGGTAAAGGGATGAGGTTCAGTGTTGAGTTGCTTGCCTAGCTTGTAGGAGGCCTTGAAACACAATAAATTTTAAATTCATCAAAAAGAAAATTAAATGCCTTTCAATGTGGAACAAATTGTGTTTAAGAGCTATGTAATAAAAATAAAATGTTTCCCACACAGCTCCTCAGCCCCTAACCCACAATCACAGCAGGACAAGACCAAAAGCAAAACTGAATGCATAGCAAAGACTCAGAGGCTTCGGCAGGGGCCTAGGGTCACTGAAGTTGTTACAAAGCAGGACAAAATAGGCTGCCCTTCCTCACACATGCCTTCACCTCGTTCTCCAGGCCCCAGGATGGATATGAAAGTATAAATGAAAACTTGATGTAGACTTGAAGAGAGGCCAGGGGCCTGGGCAAGGCATAAGTTCTCCAGAGCAGGTTCTAATGGGGGCCATCCACACTGTTCTACCTTGGGCTATCGAGCCAGAACCTCTATTCATGATTCCAAGCTTCCAGGCTCTACAGTTTTTATTCTGACACTCTGTGCATTTTCTCTTCAAAATGCCTACAAAGGCTGGAAATCATGAAGATCAAAGGCGGCATAAAAAGAACCAGGGCTAAGAGCTGAGGTACTTGCCTAGCTTGTGGAAGGTCATGGAACACAATACCACTGGAACTCACAAAAAAGAAAGTGAAATACTTTTGTATGCCTAATAAAATGTGGCTCACTCCTGTCATCCTAGCTACTCAAGAGGCAGAGACGAGAGGATCCAGGTTCAAAGCCAGCTCAGGCAGGAAAGTTCTAAGACTGTTATCTCCAATGACCAACCAGAAAACCAGAAGTGGCGCTGTGACTCAGGTGATAGAGCACTAGTCTTCAGCCGAAGACCTTGAGGACAGAACTCAGGCACACAGTTCACACCTCACATCCAGCAAAGAAAAACATTTAAATAAATAAAAGTTTTAAAATAAATGTGTGTAAGAAAGACCTATATGATAAAAATGAAAATATTTTTTTGCCAATCCTAGAGCTTGAACTCATGCTCTAGGCACTGTCCCTGAGCTTCTTTTGCTCAAAGGAAGTACTCTACCACTTGAGCCACATCAACACTTGCTGCTTTTTCTGTTTGTGCTGCTGAGGAATCCAACAGAGGGTTTGATGAATGCTAGGCGAGCACCCTACCACTAAGCCACATTCCCACCCCCAAATATCTTTTTGTGCTGGTCCTGGGGCTTGAACTCAGGCATGAGCCCTCTACAACTTGAGACACAGCTCTGCTTCCACTAGAGGTTTTTTTGTTGTTGATTGGTGATATAGAGCCTCATGGACTTTGCTACCAGGGCTGGATTCATACTGCAATCAACAGATTTTGGCCTCCTGAGTACATAGGATTACAGGCATAAGGAAAAAAACATTTTCCACACATCCCCTCCACCCTAAACTCCGTGCCCTCTGCAAGACCTGGATTGGGGCCTATGTTCTCCTAACCAAGATTTGTTGGGGTCCACGGAGCCCATCCTACATTGGACTGGACACCTACCATTCCAACGCTCAACACTTAGGCCTCTCCTCTGTTGAGTGGGATCAAAGCCATGGATGATGGAAGGAAAAACAGGAAAAGGCCATTTAGGCCACACTTTCTGCTCCTGCCTTCTGCTACCTCCATCCAGCTCCTAATGAGACATCTCACGCCAGGCCTGGGGGCAGTGATGGCCCACTGAGACCACCATGGGACAAGACTCAGCATAAAGGTGCTTGCCTGCCTGGCATGGAATGCTCCAAAAACTACACAAAATACCTTGGTATGCCAAGTAAAATGTGCAATAAACAAGAGAGGCAGGCTGAACTTCACCACCACACCCACCTCTTCACAAATACCCCAACACCCATGCCCTGAGCCTGCCTAGACTGGAATCACCATCTAAAGTCTCTGCAGTGACTGGAAGCCTGGATCCAGAAGCCTGGTTTGGGACTGTTTGTAATGTAAATTATCAGAGAAACCACATTCTGAAGGATCCAATCTTGGAGTCATTATTAGAATGCAAATAGTCTATAGGCAGGCAATTGTTACAATGGCCTGCTGCCCCAAATATATTTATCACTGTTAGGAAACAGGCTAGAGAGGAAAGAAAGAACAAAAACTATACTAACAAACTAATTCAGCTCCAAGAGCTGATTTGGGACACCATGTTGACCAGAGATGAGACAGGAGACAGGACACAGGATGCAAACACGGAGATGTATGGGATGGTATAATGGCACCAGTGGTTGTCTGGGCCTAAATATGGTAAAGTCAGGGGACAGGGTAATAGGAAGCTGCTATTCACAAGCACTGGACTGACAGGTTCAGTAACCTACAAGGGAAGTACTCACACCTGTCTCCAGGAATTCAGGCACAACCATCAACAGGGGGTCAGAATTCCCTCCCTCCACCATGAAGAAGAGATGCCAGACCCTACAATTCAACATGTGGCCAAGATGGCACCGGAGAGACCTGACCTCCTTACTTCAGGGCCTAGCCACCCTGAAGCCACTACAGGAAGGCCACAAACGAACAAACAAGAGAGGAAGGCCGCACTTCTGCACACACAAACACCGCACACCCATGTTCTGGACCTGAAAGTGCCAGCTAAAAGTTTGACAATGACTGAAGCCGGCTATGGACGCCTGGTTGGGGACTGGCCTCGCCCAAGCCACTTTAGGAGAAGCAGATGGTATTTCTCCACACTGTCCCTCACCTGTATCCATGCCCTGGGCCTGCCTAGACTGAAAGTGCCAACTAAAAGCCAGCTCTAGAAGCCTGGTTTGGGGACTGGCCTGACCAAAGCCACTTCAGGAAGGACACAAACCAACAGAGAGAGGCAGGAAGGCAGGTAATACAAACCAACACCCATGCCATGGGCCTTCCAAACTGAAAGCACTGGCTCTGCAGTGACTGGGAGCCAGCTCTGGAGGCGTGGTTTGAGGCCTAGCCTCACTGAAGCCACTTCAGGAAGGGCACAAACAAGCAAACAGGAGAGGCAGGCCCACTCCTCCACACTTTCACAAACACCCCACAACCATGGCCTGGGCCTGCCAAAACTGAAAGCCCGCTAAATGCTCAGCACTGACTGGGGAAGCCAGCTCTGGAGGCCTGTTTTGAGTTGTTAGCCTCACAAAAGCCACTTCAGGAAGGGCCCAATAGAGCAAACAGGAGAGGCAGGCCATGCTTCTCCACACACATTCACAAGCACCCCACACCCATGCCCTGGGCCACACCTGCCTGGAGGCTCAGCTTAGCTCTGTCTTCTGGAGTTGCCTCAAGGTCAGCTCGGTGCACCTGGGTTAGGTGTTCTCCACAAACAGGCTGCACCTGCGCATGGTCAGCGTTCCTCCAGGCTTCCCCACACAGACAAGCGGCGGCTGCCTGGTAGAACGGGTGTACAGAAGCCCAGGCCCACCACCGAGCCACAGTGAGCCTGACTAGCTTTGTAGGCCCGAACACAACTAGAGGGCCCTCAGAGAAAGGAGCTGCTTCCTAGCCTCAGTGGCAAGTCTGCTTGTTCCAGGCAGAACTGACCTAAACCAGTCCAGTGCACCTTGACCTCGCACTTCCTCTTTGCCCCTCCCCTCTTGATCTGTGATGTCCTATAAGCCCTGCCCCTTCACCTCACTTCCTGTCTCATGCTCCACCTCTTTCAAGCTGATGCTGCATAAGCCCCACCCCTGCAGCTCTCACTTCCACCCCCGTGCCCCTCCCCTCTCATGCTGTGATACCCCCATAAACCAGGCCCCTTTAGCTCTAGCTTCCAGGCTCTTGCCCCGCCCCTCTGTGCTGTGATGCCACAAAAGCCCCACCCCTGCATCTCAGGCCCCACTCCTCCACACACTTCCACAGCCACCCTACAACCGTGGCATGGGCCTGCAAAGACAAAGCCATAGCTAAAAGGATCGCATTGACGAAACCAGCTCCTGGTTTGAGGCCTAGCCTCACCAAAGCACATCAGGAAGGGCCCAAAAGAGCAAACAGGGGAGGCAGGCTGCACTTCTCCACACACTTTCACAAACACCCCACACTCATTCCCTGGTCCCCACCTGGCAGGAAGCTCAGCTTAGCTCTGCTTGTCTTCCGAGTTGCCTCAAGGTCAGCTCGGTGCACCTGGGTCCAGCCTTCTCCACCAACAAGCTGCATCTGCGCACGGTCGTCCAGGCTTCCCAACATGGAAAAGTGGCTGCTGCCTGGTGGGACGGGTGTATGGAAGCCCAGACCCACCACCAAACCACAGTGAGCCTGACCAGCTTTGTAGGCCCGAACACAACTAGAGGACCCTCAGAGAAAGGAGCTCTTCCTTAGCCACCTGGCAGGTCTGCTGGTTCAAGGCAGAGCAACCTAAACCAGTCCAGCGCCCAAGCTACGCCCCTTGACCTCTGACTTCCCCTCCCCTCTTGTTCTGTGTCACACCATAAGCACTGTCCCTTCACCTCTCACTTCCTTGCCCTTGGCCCTCCCCTCTCACGTTGTGATGCCCCAGAAGCACCGCCCATGCACCTCAAGCTTCCAGGTTCTTGCTCCACCTCCCCGCCCCCTAGATGCTCCTTCTGCCCAGCACCTCACACTTACACACCCTTACCCCTCCCTCTCCTGCTGTGATGCCCCACAAGCCACCCCCCCCTGCACCTCAGGCCCCACTCCTCCACACACATTCACAGCCAACCACAACCATTGCCTGGGGATGCCAAGGCTGAAAGCACAAGCACAAGCTAAAGCTAAAGGCTCCGAAGGCCTGGTTTGAGGCCAGCCTCAACAAAGTCACTTCAGGAAGGGCACAAATGAGCAAACACGAGAGGCAGGCCGTGCTCCTCCACACATTCATCCCCACCCCACAACCTTGGTCAGGGCCTGCCCCACCTCAGGACCTGGCCGCGGCCTCCACGGCGCCCTCCGGGGCCGGGCTTTCCCTCGGCCCCGCTCCGCCCTCGGCCCCCCGCCGGCTACGGGGCGACCACGGGCGACCCGGGACCACAGGCCCGGAGGGCCGGGCGCGGAGCACTCCCCTCAGGTCTCCGCCCGAGGCGGAAGGCCGCGCCGCCCGGGCCTCGGCGGCCCCGGCCCCGCACTGCGGCGGGAGGCTGGGCGGGAGCTGGGCGGCGCCCGGCGTCCCGACGCCCACACCTCCAGGACGGGGAGGGGCCGGGAGGGAGCCCGGGTCACCCCGCCGGAGGGAAGCGGGGAGGGCGGCGTGACTGTTTACCTTTCCTCCCGCCCGCGCCTCGCCCCGCGGGCCGGGCCCAGCGCCTCTCCCGGCGACCGCCACGCGCAGCCCTGGCCCCGGCCCAGGAAGCCCACGGTGACTCAGCGATTTCCCCACCGCCGATTCCCGCCTCTCCGCCTCTCGTGTGAAATCTCGCGATATCGCCGATGGGTAGGCCGGCGCCCGCCGCAGCTCCCAGCGCCCGGCCGTGGAGGGAAGTCGGGCCGTGCCCTTTGAGTAACTTTGGTTTACAATGAGTGAAGCAGCCGCCGGTGGCTCCCGCCCCGCCGTCCCAGCTACTCAGGAGGCTGAGCTCTGAGAATTGCGGGCAAGGCCAGCCCGGGCAGCCAAGTCCGTGAGCGTCTTGGGTGCTGACCCTGAGTGTTTGTGCTCAAGGCTGCAGCTCTACTTGCAGATTTGTGTGGTTGACTGGAGATAAGAATCTCATGGACTTTTCTGCCTGGCCTGGGCCGGCTTCGAACCATGATCCTCTGATCCCAGCCTCCTGAAAAGCTGGGACTAAAGGCAAAAGCCACCTGCACGCAGCTTTGTTCAACTGGTAGAGCACTAGCCTTGCGCACAAACGCTCAGAGACAGTACCCAGGCCGTGAGTTCAAGTCCCAGGAACAGCATGAGTACATGCAGCACACGTGCATGTGCGTGTGCACACTCACACACAATCTTCTCTGTAGGTCTTAAAATTGCCAAGACTGCACCATCATGCATGTGTCACTGTAGGGAGCATTGGAAAGGAGTGTTCACCAGTGTTGTTAAGCGTAAGCCGCAGTTTATGGTTTCAAGGAGAAAATGAAGCATATGACCAAGGGTCATCAAATGTTTAAGAAGCACTGTGGGGGGCTGGGGATATAGCCTAGTGGCAAGAGTGCCTGCCTCGGATACACGAGGCCCTAGGTTCGATTCCCCAGCACCACATATACAGAAAACGCCAGAAGGGGCGCTGTGGCTCAAGTGGCAGAGTGCTAGCCTTGAGCGGGAAGAAGCCAGGGACAGTGCTCAGGCCCTGAGTCCAAGGCCCAGGACTGGCAAAAAAAAAAAAAAAAAAAAAAAAGAAGCACTTTGGGCTCACACCTGTAATCCCAGGAACTCAGGACACTGAGATTTAAGGATCATGGTTGGAAGCCACTCCAGGCAGAAAAGTCGATGAGAATCTCATCTCTAATTAACCACATTCTGACAGTAGGGTCTCTAGTATAACTAGGATGCTTCTTATAAAGTGGGACCTGGACAGATTTGCACAAAATGCTCTTTGGAGAAAATGCAGTATGAAAGAAATAAAGGCTGCTCCTATTTCTGCTTTCTCTACAAAGTGTGTCGGAATTCAGAGTTCTTCAAGCTCCTTCAGTACCTAGGACAGTGAACCAGAAATGATTAGGAAACATCTTACCTGATGCTGTCTTCTGTTTACCTTATGCTGTCTTCTGTACACACTGCCAGACTCAGACTCGAGTAAAGTTTTACAATACTTTCTTTACCAGATGTCCTGTCCTGTCAGTCCACAGCTTCTCAACACAAATGTAAGAGCAGTAATCAGAAAGCAAGGAGACACAGCTTGTAACCAGTGGCCCACACCTATACTCCTAGCTATTCAGAAGGCTGAGATCTGAAGATCGTGGTTTGAAGCCAGGCTATGCAGGAAAATAAGACTATCAACTTAAATGTAGAACTGTAGCTCAAGTGGGAGAGTACTAACCTTGAGCAAAAATGTTCAGGGACAAAACACAATTCCTAAGTTAAGGATCCACCAACACACACACACACACACACACACACACACACACACACACACACTCTCTCTCTCTCTCTCTCACTCTCTCTCTCAAATAAAAACAGAGACTGGGTTTTAATACAAGTAATTTTGAAGCAATACCCTTGGAGAACTGTTACAGAAAGGAGTACTGTAGACTCCATTTTGTCCTTGTTAGCATTTCCCTAGCCTCAGGGCCTCAGCTCCTCCCACTAGCCCCCAGATCCACCTATACCTAAGGAGCCACTCCTACTCCTACTCACTACCTACCTACTTCCCCTTTATCCCAGAGAGAGAAGCTGCCACCTGCATAAGGTGCAGACTGCCACATAGCTCTACTCCGCAGAAAAGTGCGATGCTATATAGGCGACAGAGGAAAAACAAAACAAAAAGTCACACAGAAGCTCCTTACTAGAAAACTTTAGTAAAACCAGTCTTAAGGGAACTGATTGGGTAAAGGGATGAGGTTCAGTGTTGAGTTGCTTGCCTAGCTTGTAGGAGGCCTTGAAACACAATAAATTTTAAATTCATCAAAAAGAAAATTAAATGCCTTTCAATGTGGAACAAATTGTGTTTAAGAGCTATGTAATAAAAATAAAATGTTTCCCACACAGCTCCTCAGCCCCTAACCCACAATCACAGCAGGACAAGACCAAAAGCAAAACTGAATGCATAGCAAAGACTCAGAGGCTTCGGCAGGGGCCTAGGGTCACTGAAGTTGTTACAAAGCAGGACAAAATAGGCTGCCCTTCCTCACACATGCCTTCACCTCGTTCTCCAGGCCCCAGGATGGATATGAAAGTATAAATGAAAACTTGATGTAGACTTGAAGAGAGGCCAGGGGCCTGGGCAAGGCATAAGTTCTCCAGAGCAGGTTCTAATGGGGGCCATCCACACTGTTCTACCTTGGGCTATCGAGCCAGAACCTCTATTCATGATTCCAAGCTTCCAGGCTCTACAGTTTTTATTCTGACACTCTGTGCATTTTCTCTTCAAATGCCTACAAAGGCTGGAAATCATGAAGATCAAAGGCGGCATAAAAAGAACCAGGGCTAAGAGCTGAGGTACTTGCCTAGCTTGTGGAAGGTCATGGAACACAATACCACTGGAACTCACAAAAAAGAAAGTGAAATACTTTTGTATGCCTAATAAAATGTGGCTCACTCCTGTCATCCTAGCTACTCAAGAGGCAGAGACGAGAGGATCCAGGTTCAAAGCCAGCTCAGGCAGGAAAGTTCTAAGACTGTTATCTCCAATGACCAACCAGAAAACCAGAAGTGGCGCTGTGACTCAGGTGATAGAGCACTAGTCCTTCAGCCGAAGACCTTGAGGACAGAAACT
>NW_025960214.1:0-30738 GCF_023159225.1 Perognathus longimembris pacificus
AAGCAGCGCAGCTTGATGCGTAGTAAAAAAAATAATAAATAGACAACTGGTCGACCTCATTAGAAATAAAAACCCAAAAGATTAGATAGACAAACAAACAAACACATAAATGTGGAGAGAAGGGCAGTGCGCGCAGGAGCAAAGGTAAACAGCAGACAGACCTGAATCCTTATCTTTACAAGGTCGACCTCAGAACTTTGTTCAGTTTGTCTCGGTGACGGATAATGGAAGGAAGGGCAGGCAACTGGTCGACTTCATTTAAATAAACAAATAATAAATAAGATAAACTCTCAGGAATAGATAAATAATAACAAAAAAATTGTAAAGTGGAGAAAGCGAGAGCGCGGGAATGCACTCAAGCAAACACAAACAGCACAGCACGATGCGTATTTTTTTTTAAAATAGACAAAATAAATCAAAAATAAAAATAAGTGGAAAAGGCGAGAGTGCGCGAGCACACAGGAGCAAAGACAAGCAGCGCAGTTGATGCGTAGTAAAAAAAATAATAAATAGACAACTGGTCGACCTCATTAGAAATAAAAACCCAAAAGATTAGATAGACAAACAAACAAACACATAAATGTGGAGAGAAGGGCAGTGCGCGCAGGAGCAAAGGTAAACAGCAGACAGACCTGAATCCTTATCTTTACAAGGTCGACCTCAGAACTTTGTTCAGTTTGTCTCGGTGACGGATAATGGAAGGAAGGGCAGGCAACTGGTCGACTTCTTTAAATAAACAAATAAAAAATAAGATAAATTCTCAGGAATAGATAAATAATAACAAAAAAATTGTAAAGTGGAGAAAGCGAGAGCGCGCGAATGCACTCAAGCAAACACAAACAGCACAGCACGATGCGTATTTTTTTTAAAATTGACAAAATAAATCAAAAATTAAAATAAGTGGAAAAGGCGAGAGTGCGCGAGCACACAGGAGCAAAGACAAGCAGCGCAGCTTGATGCGTAGTAAAAAAAATAATAAATAGACAACTGGTCGACCTCATTAGAAATAAAAACCCAAAAGATTAGATAGACAAACAAACAAACACATAAATGTGGAGAGAAGGGCAGTGCGCGCAGGAGCAAAGGTAAACAGCAGACAGACCTGAATCCTTATCTTTACAAGGTCGACCTCAGAACTTTGTTCAGTTTGTCTCGGTGACGGATAATGGAAGGAAGGGCAGGCAACTGGTCGACTTCATTTAAATAAACAAATAAAAAATAAGATAAACTCTCAGGAATAGATAAATAATAACAAAAAAATTGTAAAGTGGAGAAAGCGAGAGCGCGCGAATGCACTCAAGCAAACACAAACAGCACAGCACGATGCGTATTTTTTTTTAATTGACAAAATAAATCAAAATAAATCAAAAATAAAAATAAGTGGAAAAGGCGAGAGTGCGCGAGCACACAGGAGCAAAGACAAGCAGCGCAGCTTGATGCGTAGTAAAAAAAATAATAAATAGACAACTGGTCGACCTCATTAGAAATAAAAACCCAAAAGATTAGATAGACAAACAAACAAACACATAAATGTGGAGAGAAGGGCAGTGCGCGCAGGAGCAAAGGTAAACAGCAGACAGACCTGAATCCTTATCTTTACAAGGTCGACCTCAGAACTTTGTTCAGTTTGTCTCGGTGACGGATAATGGAAGGAAGGGCAGGCAACTGGTCGACTTCATTTAAATAAACAAATAAAAAATAAGATAAACTCTCAGGAATAGATAAATAATAACAAAAAAATTGTAAAGTGGAGAAAGCGAGAGCGCGCGAATGCACTCAAGCAAACACAAACAGCACAGCACGATGCGTATTTTTTTTAAAATTGACAAAATAAATCAAAAATAAATCAAAAATAAAAATAAGTGGAAAAGGCGAGAGTGCGCGAGCACACAGGAGCAAAGACAAGCAGCGCAGCTTGATGCGTAGTAAAAAAAATAATAAATAGACAACTGGTCGACCTCATTAGAAATAAAAACCCAAAAGATTAGATAGACAAACAAACAAACACATAAATGTGGAGAGAAGGGCAGTGCGCGCAGGAGCAAAGGTAAACAGCAGACAGACCTGAATCCTTATCTTTACAAGGTCGACCTCAGAACTTTGTTCAGTTTGTCTCGGTGACGGATAATGGAAGGAAGGGCAGGCAACTGGTCGACTTCATTTAAATAAACAAATAATAAATAAGATAAACTCTCAGGAATAGATAAATAATAACAAAAAATTGTAAAGTGGAGAAAGCGAGAGCGCGGGAATGCACTCAAGCAAACACAAACCGCACAGCACGATGCGTATTTTTTTTTAAATTGACAAAATAAATCAAAAATAAAAATAAGTGGAAAAGGCGAGAGTGCGCGAGCACAGAGGAGCAAAGACAAGCAGCGCAGCTTGATGCGTAGTAAAAAAAATAATAAATAGACAACTGGTCGACCTCATTAGAAATAAAAACCCAAAAGATTAGATAGACAAACAAACAAACACATAAATGTGGAGAGAAGGGCAGTGCGCGCAGGAGCAAAGGTAAACATCAGACAGACCTGAATCCTTATCTTTACAAGGTCGACCTCAGAACTTTGTTCAGTTTGTCTCGGTGACGGATAATGGAAGGAAGGGCAGGCAACTTGTCGACTTCTTTAAATAAACAATAAAAAATAAGATAAATTCTCAGGAATAGATAAATAATAACAAAAAAATTGTAAAGTGGAGAAAGCGAGAGCGCGCGAATGCACTCAAGCAAACACAAACAGCACAGCACGATGCGTATTTTTTTTAAAAATTGACAAAATAAATCAAAAATAAATCAAAAATAAAAATAAGTGGAAAAGGCGAGAGTGCGCGAGCACACAGGAGCAAAGACAAGCAGCGCAGCTTGATGCGTAGTAAAAAAAATAATAAATAGACAACTGGTCGACCTCATTAGAAATAAAAACCCAAAAGATTAGATAGACAAACAAACAAACACATAAATGTGGAGAGAAGGGCAGTGCGCGCAGGAGCAAAGGTAAACAGCAGACAGACCTGAATCCTTATCTTTACAAGGTCGACCTCAGAACTTTGTTCAGTTTGTCTCGGTGACGGATAATGGAAGGAAGGGCAGGCAACTGGTCGACTTCATTTAAATAAACAAATAAAAAATAAGATAAACTCTCAGGAATAGATAAATAATAACAAAAAAATTGTAAAGTGGAGAAAGCGAGAGCGCGGAATGCACTCAAGCAAACACAAACAGCACAGCACGATGCGTATTTTTTTTTTAAATTGACAAAATAAATCAAAAATAAATCAAAAATAAAAATAAGTGGAAAAGGCGAGAGTGCGCGAGCACACAGGAGCAAAGACAAGCAGCGCAGCTTGATGCGTAGTAAAAAAAATAATAAATAGACAACTGGTCGACCTCATTAGAAATAAAAACCCAAAAGATTAGATAGACAAACAAACAAACACATAAATGTGGAAGAAGGCAGTGCGCGCAGGAGCAAAGGTAAACAGCAGACAGACCTGAATCCTTATCTTTACAAGGTCGACCTCAGAACTTTGTTCAGTTTGTCTCGGTGACGGATAATGGAAGGAAGGGCAGGCAACTGGTCGACTTCATTTAAATAAACAAATAAAAAATAAGATAAACTCTCAGGAATAGATAAATAATAACAAAAAATTGTAAAGTGGAGAAAGCGAGAGCGCGCGAATGCACTCAAGCAAACACAAACAGCACAGCACGATGCGTATTTTTTTTAAATTAAAATAATCAAAAATAAATCAAAAATAAAAATAAGTGGAAAAGGCGAGAGTGCGCGAGCACACAGGAGCAAAGACAAGCAGCGCAGCTTGATGCGTAGTAAAAAAAATAATAAATAGACAACTGGTCGACCTCATTAGAAATAAAAACCCAAAAGATTAGATAGACAAACAAACAAACACATAAATGTGGAGAGAAGGGCAGTGCGCGCAGGAGCAAAGGTAAACAGCAGACAGACCTGAATCCTTATCTTTACAAGGTCGACCTCAGAACTTTGTTCAGTTTGTCTCGGTGACGGATAATGGAAGGAAGGGCAGGCAACTGGTCGACTTCTTTAAATAAACAAATAAAAAATAAGATAAACTCTCAGGAATAGATAAATAATAACAAAAAAATTGTAAAGTGGAGAAAGCGAGAGCGCGCGAATGCACTCAAGCAAACACAAACAGCACAGCACGATGCGTATTTTTTTTTAAATTGACAAAATAAATCAAAAATAAATCAAAAATAAATAAGTGGAAAAGGCGAGAGTGCGCGAGCACACAGGAGCAAAGACAAGCAGCGCAGCTTGATGCGTAGTAAAAAAAATAATAAATAGACAACTGGTCGACCTCATTAGAAATAAAAACCCAAAAGATTAGATAGACAAACAAACAAACACATAAATGTGGAGAGAAGGGCAGTGCGCGCAGGAGCAAAGGTAAACAGCAGACAGACCTGAATCCTTATCTTTACAAGGTCGACCTCAGAACTTTGTTCAGTTTGTCTCGGTGACGGATAATGGAAGGAAGGGCAGGCAACTGGTCGACTTCTTTAAATAAACAAATAAAAAATAAGATAAACTCTCAGGAATAGATAAATAATAACAAAAAAATTGTAAAGTGGAGAAAGCGAGAGCGCGCGAATGCACTCAAGCAAACACAAACAGCACAGCACGATGCGTATTTTTTTTTAAAATGACAAAATAAATCAAAAATAAATCAAAAATAAAAATAAGTGGAAAAGGCGAGAGTGCGCGAGCACACAGGAGCAAAGACAAGCAGCGCAGCTTGATGCGTAGTAAAAAAAATAATAAATAGACAACTGGTCGACCTCATTAGAAATAAAAACCCAAAAGATTAGATAGACAAACAAACAAACACATAAATGTGGAGAGAAGGGCAGTGCGCGCAGGAGCAAAGGTAAACAGCAGACAGACCTGAATCCTTATCTTTACAAGGTCGACCTCAGAACTTTGTTCAGTTTGTCTCGGTGACGGATAATGGAAGGAAGGGCAGGCAACTGGTCGACTTCATTTAAATAAACAAATAAAAAATAAGATAAACTCTCAGGAATAGATAAATAATAACAAAAAAATTGTAAAGTGGAGAAAGCGAGAGCGCGCGAATGCACTCAAGCAAACACAAACAGCACAGCACGATGCGTATTTTTTTTTAAATTGACAAAATAAATAAAAAATAAATCAAAAATAAAAATAAGTGGAAAAGGCGAGAGTGCGCGAGCACACAGGAGCAAAGACAAGCAGCGCAGCTTGATGCGTAGTAAAAAAAATAATAAATAGACAACTGGTCGACCTCATTAGAAATAAAAACCCAAAAGATTAGATAGACAAACAAACAAACACATAAATGTGGAGAGAAGGGCAGTGCGCGCAGGAGCAAAGGTAAACAGCAGACAGACCTGAATCCTTATCTTTACAAGGTCGACCTCAGAACTTTGTTCAGTTTGTCTCGGTGACGGATAATGGAAGGAAGGGCAGGCAACTGGTCGACTTCATTTAAATAAACAAATAAAAAATAAGATAAACTCTCAGGAATAGATAAATAATAACAAAAAAATTGTAAAGTGGAGAAAGCGAGAGCGCGCGAATGCACTCAAGCAAACACAAACAGCACAGCACGATGCGTATTTTTTTTTAAAATTGACAAAATAAATCAAAAATAAAAATAAGTGGAAAAGTCGAGAGTGCGCGAGCACACAGGAGCAAAGACAAGCAGCGCAGCTTGATGCGTAGTAAAAAAAATAATAAATAGACAACTGGTCGACCTCATTAGAAATAAAAACCCAAAAGATTAGATAGACAAAAAAACAAACACATAAATGTGGAGAGAAGGGCAGTGCGCACAGGAGCAAAGGTAAACAGCAGACAGACCTGAATCCTTATCTTTACAAGGTCGACCTCAGAACTTTGTTCAGTGTGTCTCGGTGACGGATAATGGAAGGAAGGGCAGGCAACTGGCCGACTTCTTTAAATAAACAAATAAAAAATAACATAAATTGTCAGGAATAGATAAATAATAACAAAAAAATTGTAAAGTGGAGAAAGCGAGAGCGCGCGAATGCACTCAAGCAAACACAAACAGCACAGCACGATGCGTATTTTTTTTAAAATTGACAAAATAAATCAAAACTAAATCAAAAATAAAAATTAGTGGAAAAGGCGAAAGTGCGCGAGCACACAGGAGCAAAGACAAGCAGCGCAGCTTGATGCGTAGTAAAAAAAATAATAAATAGACAACTGGTCGACCTCATTATAAATAAAAACCCCAAAGATTAGATAGACAAACAAACAAACACATAAATGTGGAGAGAAGGGCAGTGCGCGCAGGAGCAAAGGTAAACAGCAGACTGACCTGAATCCTTATCATTACAAGGTCGACCTCAGAACTTTGTTCAGTTTGTCTCGGTGACGGATAATGGAAGGAAGGGCAGGCAACTGGTCGACTTCATTTAAATAAACAAATAAAAAATAAGATAAACTCTCAGGAATAGATAAATAATAACAAAAAAATTGTAAAGTGGAGAAAGCGAGAGCGCGCGAATGCACTCAAGCAAACACAAACAGCACAGCACGATGCGTATTTTTTTTTAAATTGACAAAATAAATCAAAATAAATCAAAAATAAAAATAAGTGGAAAAGGCGAGAGTGCGGGAGCACACAGGAGCAAAGACAAGCAGCGCAGCTTGATGCGTAGTAAAAAAAATAATAAATAGACAACTGGTCGACCTCATTAGAAATAAAAACCGAAAAGATTAGATAGACAAACAAACAAACACATAAATGTGGAGAGAAGGGCAGTGCGCGCAGGAGCAAAGGTAAACAGCAGACAGACCTGCATCTTATCTTTACAAGGTCGACCTCAGAACTTTGTTCAGTTTGTCTCGGTGACGGATAATGGAAGGAAGGGCAGGCAACTGGTCGACTTCATTTAAATAAACAAATAAAAAATAAGATAAACTCTCAGGAATAGATAAATAATAACAAAAAATTGTAAAGTGGCGAAAGCGAGAGCCCGGGAATGCACTCAAGCAAACACAAACAGCACAGCACGATGCGTATTTTTTTTTTAAATTGACAAAATAAATCAAAAATAAAAATAAGTGGAAAAGGCGAGAGTGCGCGAGCACACAGGAGCAAAGACAAGCAGCGCAGCTTGATGCGTAGTAAAAAAAATAATAAATAGACAACTGGTCGACCTCATTAGAAATTAAAACCCAAAAGATTAGATAGACAAAAAAACAAACACATAAATGTGGAGAGAAGGGCAGTGCGCGCAGGAGCAAAGGTAAACATCAGACAGACCTGAATCCTTATCTTTACAAGGTCGACCTCAGAACTTTGTTCAGTTTGTCTCGGTGACGGATAATGGAAGGAAGGGCAGGCAACTGCTCGACTTCATTTAAATAAACAAATAATAAATAAGATAAACTCTCAGGAATAGATAAATAATAACAAAAAATTGTAAAGTGGAGAAAGCGAGAGCGCGGGAATGCACTCAAGCAAACACAAACCGCACAGCACGATGCGTATTTTTTTTTAAAATAGACAAAATAAATCAAAAATAAAAATAAGTGGAAAAGGCGAGAGTGCGCGAGCCAGAGGAGCAAAGACAAGCAGCGCAGGTTGATGCGTAGTAAAAAAAATAATAAATAGACAACTGGTCGACCTCATTAGAAATAAAAACCCAAAAGATTAGATAGACAAACAAACAAACACATAAATGTGGAGAGAAGGGCAGTGCGCGCAGGAGCAAAGGTAAACATCAGACAGACCTGAATCCTTATCTTTACAAGGTCGACCTCAGAACTTTGTTCAGTTTGTCTCGGTGACGGATAATGGAAGGAAGGGCAGGCAACTTGTCGACTTCTTTAAATAAACAAATAAAAAATAAGATAAATTCTCAGGAATAGATAAATAATAACAAAAAAATTGTAAAGTGGAGAAAGCGAGAGCGCGCGAATGCACTCAAGCAAACACAAACAGCACAGCACGATGCGTATTTTTTTTTTAAAATTGACAAAATAAATCAAAAATTAAAATAAGTGGAAAAGGCGAGAGTGCGCGAGCACACAGGAGCAAAGACAAGCAGCGCAGCTTGATGCGTAGTAAAAAAAATAATAAATAGACAACTGGTCGACCTCATTAGAAATAAAAACCCAAAAGATTAGATAGACAAACAAACAAACACATAAATGTGGAGAGAAGGGCAGTGCGCACAGGAGCAAAGGTAAACAGCAGACAGACCTGAATCCTTATCTTTACATGGTCGACCTCAGAACTTTGTTCAGTTTGTCTCGGTGACGGATAATGGAAGGAAGGGCAGGCAACTGGTCGACTTCTTTAAATAAACAAATAAAAAATAAGATAAACTCTCAGGAATAGATAAATAATAACAAAAAAATTGTAAAGTGGAGAAAGCGAGAGCGCGCGAATGCACTCAAGCAAACACAAACAGCACAGCACGATGCATATTTTTTTTTAATGACAAAATAAATCAAAAATAAATCAAAAATAAAAATAAGTGGAAAAGGCGAGAGTGCGCGAGCACACAGGAGCAAAGACAAGCAGCGCAGCTTGATGCGTAGTAAGAAAAATAATAAATAGACAACTGGTCGACCTCATTAGAAATAAAAACCCAAAAGATTAGATAGACAAACAAACAAACACATAAATGTGGAGAGAAGGGCAGTGCGCGCAGGAGCAAAGGTAAACAGCAGACAGACCTGAATCCTTATCTTTACAAGGTCGACCTCAGAACTTTGTTCAGTTTGTCTCGGTGACGGATAATGGAAGGAAGGGCAGGCAACTGGTCGACTTCATTTAAATAAACAAATAAAAAAATAAGATAAACTCTCAGGAATAGATAAATAATAACAAAAAAATTGTAAAGTGGAGAAAGCGAGAGCGCGCGAATGCACTCAAGCAAACACAAACAGCACAGCACGATGCGTATTTTTTTTTAAAATTGACAAAATAAATAAAAAATAAATCAAAAATAAAAATAAGTGGAAAAGGCGAGAGTGCGCGAGCACACAGGAGCAAAGACAAGCAGCGCAGCTTGATGCGTAGTAAAAAAAATAATAAATAGACAACTGGTCGACCTCATTAGAAATAAAAACCCAAAAGATTAGATAGACAAACAAACAAACACATAAATGTGGAGAGAAGGGCAGTGCACGCAGGAGCAAAGGTAAACAGCAGACAGACCTGAATACTTATCTTTACAAGGTCGACCTCAGAACTTTGTTCAGTTTGTCTCGGTGACGGATAATGGAAGGAAGGGCAGGCAACTGGTCGACTTCATTTAAATAAACAAATAATAAATATGATAAACTCTCAGGAATAGATAAATAATAACAAAAAATTGTAAAGTGGAGAAAGCGAGAGCGCGGGAATGCACTCAAGCAAACACAAACCGCACAGCACGATGCGTATTTTTTTTTAAATTGACAAAATAAATCAAAAATAAAAATAAGTGGAAAAGGCGAGAGTGCGCGAGCACAGAGGAGCAAAGACAAGCAGCGCAGCTTGATGCGTAGTAAAAAAAAAATAAATAGACAACTGGTCGACCTCATTAGAAATAAAAACCCAAAAGATTAGATAGACAAACAAACAAACACATAAATGTGGAGACAAGGGCAGTGCGCGCAGGAGCAAAGGTAAACATCAGACAGACCTGAATCCTTATCTTTCCAAGGTCGACCTCAGAACTTTGTTCAGTTTGTCTCGGTGACGGATAATGGAAGGAAGGGCAGGCAACTTGTCGACTTCTTTAAATAAACAAATAAAAAATAAGATAAATTCTCAGGAATAGATAAATAATAACAAAAAAATTGTAAAGTGGAGAAAGCGAGAGCGCGCGAATGCACTCAAGCAAACACAAACAGCACAGCACGATGCGTATTTTTTTTTAAATTGACAAAATAAATCAAAAATAAATCAAAAATAAAAATAAGTGGAAAAGGCGAGAGTGCGCGAGCACACAGGAGCAAAGACAAGCAGCGCAGCTTGATGCGTTGTAAAAAAAATAATAAATAGACAACTGGTCGACCTCATTAGAAATAAAAACCCAAAAGATTAGATAGACAAACAAACAAACACATAAATGTGGAGAAAAGGGCAGTGCGCGCAGGAGCAAAGGTAAACAGCAGACAGACCTTAATCCTTATCTTTACAAGGTCGACCTCAGAACTTTGTTCAGTTTGTCTCGGTGACGGATAATGGAAGGAAGGGCAGGCAACTTGTCGACTTCTTTAAATAAACAAATAAAAAATAAGATAAATTCTCAGGAATAGATAAATAATAACAAAAATTGTAAAGTGGAGAAAGCGAGAGCGCGGGAATGCACTCAAGCAAACACAAACAGCACAGCACGATGCGTATTTTTTTTTTAAATTGACAAAATAAATCAAAAATAAATCAAAAATAAAAATAAGTGGAAAAGGCGAGAGTGCTCGAGCACACAGGAGCAAAGACAAGCAGCGCAGCTTGATGCGTAGTAAAAAAAATAATAAATAGACAACTGGTAGACCTCATTAGAAATAAAAACCCAAAAGATTAGATAGACAAACAAACAAACACATAAATGTGGAAAGAAGTGCAGTGCGCGCAGGAGCAAAGGTAAATAGCAGACAGACCTGAATACTTATCTTTACAAGGTCGACCTCAGAACTTTGTTCAGTTTGTCTCGGTGACGGATAATGGAAGGAAGGGCAGGCAACTGGTCGACTTCATTTAAATAAACAAATAAAAAATAAGATAAACTCTCAGGAATAGATAAATAATAACAAAAAATTGTAAAGTGGAGAAAGCGAGAGCGCGGGAATGCACTCAAGCAAACACAAACAGCACAGCACGATGCGTATTATTTTTTAAAATAGACAAAATAAATCAAAAATAAAAATAAGTGGAAAATGCGAGAGTGCGCGAGCACACAGGAGCAAAGACAAGCAGCGCAGCTTGATGCGTAGTAAAAAAAATAATAAATAGACAACTGGTCGACCTCATTAGAAATAAAAACCCAAAAGATTAGATAGACAAACAAACACATAAATGTGGAGAGAAGGGCAGTGCGCGCAGGAGCAAAGGTAAACATCAGACAGACCTGAATCCTTATCTTTACAAGGTCGACCTCAGAACTTTGTTCAGTTTGTCTCGGTGACAGATAATGGAAGGAAGGGTAGGCAACTGGTCGACTTCTTTAAATAAACAAATAAAAAATAAGATAAATTCTCAGGAATAGATAAATAATAACAAAAAAATTGTAAAGTGGAGAAAGCGAGAGCGCGCGAATGCACTCAAGCAAACACAAACAGCACAGCACGATGCGTATTTTTTTTTAAATTGACAAAATAAATCAAAAATAAATCAAAAATAAATATTACTGGAAAAGGCGAGAGTGCGCGAGCACACAGGAGCAAAGAGAAGCAGCGCAGCTTGATGCGTAGTAAAAAGAATAATAAATAGACAACTGGTCGACCTCATTAGAAATAAAAACCCAAAAGATTAGATAGACAAACAAACAAACACATAAATGTGGAGAGAAGGGCAGTGCGCGCAGGAGCAAAGGTAAACAGCAGACAGACCTGAATCCTTATCTTTACAAGGTCGACCTCAGAACTTTGTTCAGTTTGTCTCGGTGACGGATAATGGAAGGAAGGGCAGGCAACTGGTCGACTTCTTTAAATAAACAAATAAAAAATAAGATAAACTCTCAGGAATAGATAAATAATAACAAAAAAATTGTAAAGTGGAGAAAGCGAGAGCGCGCGAATGCACTCAAGCAAACACAAACAGCACAGCACGATGCGTATTTTTTTTTAAAAATGACAAAATAAATCACAAATAAATCAAAAATAAAAATTACTGGAAAAGGCGAGAGTGCGCGAGCACACAGGAGCAAAGACAAGCAGCGCAGCTTGATGCGTAGTAAAAAAAATAATAAATAGACAACTGGTCGACCTCATTAGAAATAAAAACCCAAAAGATTAGATAGACAAACAAACAAACACATAAATGTGGAGAGAAGGGCAGTGCGCGCAGGAGCAAAGGTAAACAGCAGACAGACCTGAATCCTTATCTTTACAAGGTCGACCTCAGAACTTTGTTCAGTTTGTCTCGGTGACGGATAATGGAAGGAAGGGCAGGCAACTGGTCGACTTCATTTAAATAAACAAATAAAAAATAAGATAAACTCTCAGGAATAGATAAATAATAACAAAAAAATTGTAAAGTGGAGAAAGCGAGAGCGCGCGAATGCACTCAAGCAAACACAAACAGCACAGCACGATGCGTATTTTTTTTTAAATTGACAAAATAAATAAAAAATAAATCAAAAATAAAAATAAGTGGAAAAGGCGAGAGAGCGCGAGCACACAGGAGCAAAGACAAGCAGGGCAGCTTGATGCGTAGTAAAAAAAATAATAAATAGACAACTGGTCGACCTCATTAGAAATAAAAACCCAAAAGATTAGATAGACAAACAAACAAACACATAAATGTGGAGAGAAGGGCAGTGCGCACAGGAGCAAAGGTAAACATCAGACAGACCTGAATCCTTATCTTTACAAGGTCGACTTCAGAACTTTGTTCAGTTTGTCTCGGTGACGGATAATGGAAGGAAGGGCAGGCAACTGGTCGACTTCATTTAAATAAACAAATAAAAAATAAGATAAACTCTCAGGAATAGATAAATAATAACAAAAAAATTGTAAAGTGGAGAAAGCGAGAGCGCGCGAATGCACTCAAGCAAACACAAACAGCACAGCATGATGCGTATTTTTTTTTAAAATTGACAAAATAAATCAAAAATAAAAATAAGTGGAAAAGTCGAGAGTGCGCGAGCACACAGGAGCAAAGACAAGCAGCGCAGCTTGATGCGTAGTAAAAAAAATAATAAATAGACAACTGGTCGACCTCATTAGAAATAAAAACCCAAAAGATTAGATAGACAAAAAAACAAACACATAAATGTGGAGAGAAGGGCAGTGCGCACAGGAGCAAAGGTAAACAGCAGACAGACCTGAATCCTTATCTTTACAAGGTCGACCTCAGAACTTTGTTCAGTGTGTCTCGGTGACGGATAATGGAAGGAAGGGCAGGCAACTGGCCGACTTCTTTAAATAAACAAATAAAAAATAACATAAATTGTCAGGAATAGATAAATAATAACAAAAAAATTGTAAAGTGGAGAAAGCGAGAGCGCGCGAATGCACTCAAGCAAACACAAACAGCACAGCACGATGCGTATTTTTTTTAAAATTGACAAAATAAATCAAAACTAAATCAAAAATAAAAATTAGTGGAAAAGGCGAAAGTGCGCGAGCACACAGGAGCAAAGACAAGCAGCGCAGCTTGATGCGTAGTAAAAAAAATAATAAATAGACAACTGGTCGACCTCATTATAAATAAAAACCCCAAAGATTAGATAGACAAACAAACAAACACATAAATGTGGAGAGAAGGGCAGTGCGCGCAGGAGCAAAGGTAAACAGCAGACTGACCTGAATCCTTATCATTACAAGGTCGACCTCAGAACTTTGTTCAGTTTGTCTCGGTGACGGATAATGGAAGGAAGGGCAGGCAACTGGTCGACTTCATTTAAATAAACAAATAAAAAATAAGATAAACTCTCAGGAATAGATAAATAATAACAAAAAAATTGTAAAGTGGAGAAAGCGAGAGCGCGCGAATGCACTCAAGCAAACACAAACAGCACAGCACGATGCGTATTTTTTTTTAAATTGACAAAATAAATCAAAATTAAATCAAAAATAAAAATAAGTGGAAAAGGCGAGAGTGCGGGAGCACACAGGAGCAAAGACAAGCAGCGCAGCATGATGCGTAGTAAAAAAAATAATAAATAGACAACTGGTCGACCTCATTAGAAATAAAAACCGAAAAGATTAGATAGACAAACAAACAAACACATAAATGTGGAGAGAAGGGCAGTGCGCGCAGGAGCAAAGGTAAACAGCAGACAGACCTGCATCTTTATCTTTACAAGGTCGACCTCAGAACTTTGTTCAGTTTGTCTCGGTGACGGATAATGGAAGGAAGGGCAGGCAACTGGTCGACTTCATTTAAATAAACAAATAAAAAATAAGATAAACTCTCAGGAATAGATAAATAATAACAAAAAATTGTAAAGTGGCGAAAGCGAGAGCCCGGGAATGCACTCAAGCAAACACAAACAGCACAGCACGATGCGTATTTTTTTTTTAAATTGACAAAATAAATCAAAAATAAAAATAAGTGGAAAAGGCGAGAGTGCGCGAGCACACAGGAGCAAAGACAAGCAGCGCAGCTTGATGCGTAGTAAAAAAAATAATAAATAGACAACTGGTCGACCTCATTAGAAATTAAAACCCAAAAGATTAGATAGACAAAAAAACAAACACATAAATGTGGAGAGAAGGGCAGTGCGCGCAGGAGCAAAGGTAAACATCAGACAGACCTGAATCCTTATCTTTACAAGGTCGACCTCAGAACTTTGTTCAGTTTGTCTCGGTGACGGATAATGGAAGGAAGGGCAGGCAACTGCTCGACTTCATTTAAATAAACAAATAATAAATAAGATAAACTCTCAGGAATAGATAAATAATAACAAAAAATTGTAAAGTGGAGAAAGCGAGAGCGCGGGAATGCACTCAAGCAAACACAAACCGCACAGCACGATGCGTATTTTTTTTTAAAATAGACAAAATAAATCAAAAATAAAAATAAGTGGAAAAGGCGAGAGTGCGCGAGCCCAGAGGAGCAAAGACAAGCAGCGCAGGTTGATGCGTAGTAAAAAAAATAATAAATAGACAACTGGTCGACCTCATTAGAAATAAAAACCCAAAAGATTAGATAGACAAACAAACAAACACATAAATGTGGAGAGAAGGGCAGTGCGCGCAGGAGCAAAGGTAAACATCAGACAGACCTGAATCCTTATCTTTACAAGGTCGACCTCAGAACTTTGTTCAGTTTGTCTCGGTGACGGATAATGGAAGGAAGGGCAGGCAACTTGTCGACTTCTTTAAATAAACAAATAAAAAATAAGATAAATTCTCAGGAATAGATAAATAATAACAAAAAAATTGTAAAGTGGAGAAAGCGAGAGCGCGCGAATGCACTCAAGCAAACACAAACAGCACAGCACGATGCGTATTTTTTTTTTAAAATTGACAAAATAAATCAAAAATTAAAATAAGTGGAAAAGGCGAGAGTGCGCGAGCACACAGGAGCAAAGACAAGCAGCGCAGCTTGATGCGTAGTAAAAAAAATAATAAATAGACAACTGGTCGACCTCATTAGAAATAAAAACCCAAAAGATTAGATAGACAAACAAACAAACACATAAATGTGGAGAGAAGGGCAGTGCGCACAGGAGCAAAGGTAAACAGCAGACAGACCTGAATCCTTATCTTTACATGGTCGACCTCAGAACTTTGTTCAGTTTGTCTCGGTGACGGATAATGGAAGGAAGGGCAGGCAACTGGTCGACTTCTTTAAATAAACAAATAAAAAATAAGATAAACTCTCAGGAATAGATAAATAATAACAAAAAAATTGTAAAGTGGAGAAAGCGAGAGCGCGCGAATGCACTCAAGCAAACACAAACAGCACAGCACGATGCATATTTTTTTTTAATGGACAAAATAAATCAAAAATAAATCAAAAATAAAAATAAGTGGAAAAGGCGAGAGTGCGCGAGCACACAGGAGCAAAGACAAGCAGCGCAGCTTGATGCGTAGTAAGAAAAATAATAAATAGACAACTGGTCGACCTCATTAGAAATAAAAACCCAAAAGATTAGATAGACAAACAAACAAACACATAAATGTGGAGAGAAGGGCAGTGCGCGCAGGAGCAAAGGTAAACAGCAGACAGACCTGAATCCTTATCTTTACAAGGTCGACCTCAGAACTTTGTTCAGTTTGTCTCGGTGACGGATAATGGAAGGAAGGGCAGGCAACTGGTCGACTTCATTTAAATAAACAAATAAAAAAATAAGATAAACTCTCAGGAATAGATAAATAATAACAAAAAAATTGTAAAGTGGAGAAAGCGAGAGCGCGCGAATGCACTCAAGCAAACACAAACAGCACAGCACGATGCGTATTTTTTTTTAAAATTGACAAAATAAATAAAAAATAAATCAAAAATAAAAATAAGTGGAAAAGGCGAGAGTGCGCGAGCACACAGGAGCAAAGACAAGCAGCGCAGCTTGATGCGTAGTAAAAAAAATAATAAATAGACAACTGGTCGACCTCATTAGAAATAAAAACCCAAAAGATTAGATAGACAAACAAACAAACACATAAATGTGGAGAGAAGGGCAGTGCACGCAGGAGCAAAGGTAAACAGCAGACAGACCTGAATACTTATCTTTACAAGGTCGACCTCAGAACTTTGTTCAGTTTGTCTCGGTGACGGATAATGGAAGGAAGGGCAGGCAACTGGTCGACTTCATTTAAATAAACAAATAATAAATATGATAAACTCTCAGGAATAGATAAATAATAACAAAAAATTGTAAAGTGGAGAAAGCGAGAGCGCGGGAATGCACTCAAGCAAACACAAACCGCACAGCACGATGCGTATTTTTTTTTAAATTGACAAAATAAATCAAAAATAAAAATAAGTGGAAAAGGCGAGAGTGCGCGAGCACAGAGGAGCAAAGACAAGCAGCGCAGCTTGATGCGTAGTAAAAAAAAAAATAAATAGACAACTGGTCGACCTCATTAGAAATAAAAACCCAAAAGATTAGATAGACAAACAAACAAACACATAAATGTGGAGACAAGGGCAGTGCGCGCAGGAGCAAAGGTAAACATCAGACAGACCTGAATCCTTATCTTTCCAAGGTCGACCTCAGAACTTTGTTCAGTTTGTCTCGGTGACGGATAATGGAAGGAAGGGCAGGCAACTTGTCGACTTCTTTAAATAAACAAATAAAAAATAAGATAAATTCTCAGGAATAGATAAATAATAACAAAAAAATTGTAAAGTGGAGAAAGCGAGAGCGCGCGAATGCACTCAAGCAAACACAAACAGCACAGCACGATGCGTATTTTTTTTTAAATTGACAAAATAAATCAAAAATAAATCAAAAATAAAAATAAGTGGAAAAGGCGAGAGTGCGCGAGCACACAGGAGCAAAGACAAGCAGCGCAGCTTGATGCGTTGTAAAAAAAATAATAAATAGACAACTGGTCGACCTCATTAGAAATAAAAACCCAAAAGATTAGATAGACAAACAAACAAACACATAAATGTGGAGAAAAGGGCAGTGCGCGCAGGAGCAAAGGTAAACAGCAGACAGACCTTAATCCTTATCTTTACAAGGTCGACCTCAGAACTTTGTTCAGTTTGTCTCGGTGACGGATAATGGAAGGAAGGGCAGGCAACTTGTCGACTTCTTTAAATAAACAAATAAAAAATAAGATAAATTCTCAGGAATAGATAAATAATAACAAAAATTGTAAAGTGGAGAAAGCGAGAGCGCGGGAATGCACTCAAGCAAACACAAACAGCACAGCACGATGCGTATTTTTTTTTTAAATTGACAAAATAAATCAAAAATAAATCAAAAATAAAAATAAGTGGAAAAGGCGAGAGTGCTCGAGCACACAGGAGCAAAGACAAGCAGCGCAGCTTGATGCGTAGTAAAAAAAATAATAAATAGACAACTGGTAGACCTCATTAGAAATAAAAACCCAAAAGATTAGATAGACAAACAAACAAACACATAAATGTGGAAAGAAGTGCAGTGCGCGCAGGAGCAAAGGTAAATAGCAGACAGACCTGAATACTTATCTTTACAAGGTCGACCTCAGAACTTTGTTCAGTTTGTCTCGGTGACGGATAATGGAAGGAAGGGCAGGCAACTGGTCGACTTCATTTAAATAAACAAATAAAAAATAAGATAAACTCTCAGGAATAGATAAATAATAACAAAAAATTGTAAAGTGGAGAAAGCGAGAGCGCGGGAATGCACTCAAGCAAACACAAACAGCACAGCACGATGCGTATTATTTTTTAAAATAGACAAAATAAATCAAAAATAAAAATAAGTGGAAAATGCGAGAGTGCGCGAGCACACAGGAGCAAAGACAAGCAGCGCAGCTTGATGCGTAGTAAAAAAAATAATAAATAGACAACTGGTCGACCTCATTAGAAATAAAAACCCAAAAGATTAGATAGACAAACAAACACATAAATGTGGAGAGAAGGGCAGTGCGCGCAGGAGCAAAGGTAAACATCAGACAGACCTGAATCCTTATCTTTACAAGGTCGACCTCAGAACTTTGTTCAGTTTGTCTCGGTGACAGATAATGGAAGGAAGGGTAGGCAACTGGTCGACTTCTTTAAATAAACAAATAAAAAATAAGATAAATTCTCAGGAATAGATAAATAATAACAAAAAAATTGTAAAGTGGAGAAAGCGAGAGCGCGCGAATGCACTCAAGCAAACACAAACAGCACAGCACGATGCGTATTTTTTTTTAAATTGACAAAATAAATCAAAAATAAATCAAAAATAAATATTACTGGAAAAGGCGAGAGTGCGCGAGCACACAGGAGCAAAGAGAAGCAGCGCAGCTTGATGCGTAGTAAAAAGAATAATAAATAGACAACTGGTCGACCTCATTAGAAATAAAAACCCAAAAGATTAGATAGACAAACAAACAAACACATAAATGTGGAGAGAAGGGCAGTGCGCGCAGGAGCAAAGGTAAACAGCAGACAGACCTGAATCCTTATCTTTACAAGGTCGACCTCAGAACTTTGTTCAGTTTGTCTCGGTGACGGATAATGGAAGGAAGGGCAGGCAACTGGTCGACTTCTTTAAATAAACAAATAAAAAATAAGATAAACTCTCAGGAATAGATAAATAATAACAAAAAAATTGTAAAGTGGAGAAAGCGAGAGCGCGCGAATGCACTCAAGCAAACACAAACAGCACAGCACGATGCGTATTTTTTTTTAAAAATGACAAAATAAATCACAAATAAATCAAAAATAAAAATTACTGGAAAAGGCGAGAGTGCGCGAGCACACAGGAGCAAAGACAAGCAGCGCAGCTTGATGCGTAGTAAAAAAAATAATAAATAGACAACTGGTCGACCTCATTAGAAATAAAAACCCAAAAGATTAGATAGACAAACAAACAAACACATAAATGTGGAGAGAAGGGCAGTGCGCGCAGGAGCAAAGGTAAACAGCAGACAGACCTGAATCCTTATCTTTACAAGGTCGACCTCAGAACTTTGTTCAGTTTGTCTCGGTGACGGATAATGGAAGGAAGGGCAGGCAACTGGTCGACTTCATTTAAATAAACAAATAAAAAATAAGATAAACTCTCAGGAATAGATAAATAATAACAAAAAAATTGTAAAGTGGAGAAAGCGAGAGCGCGCGAATGCACTCAAGCAAACACAAACAGCACAGCACGATGCGTATTTTTTTTTAAATTGACAAAATAAATAAAAAATAAATCAAAAATAAAAATAAGTGGAAAAGGCGAGAGAGCGCGAGCACACAGGAGCAAAGACAAGCAGGGCAGCTTGATGCGTAGTAAAAAAAATAATAAATAGACAACTGGTCGACCTCATTAGAAATAAAAACCCAAAAGATTAGATAGACAAACAAACAAACACATAAATGTGGAGAGAAGGGCAGTGCGCACAGGAGCAAAGGTAAACATCAGACAGACCTGAATCCTTATCTTTACAAGGTCGACTTCAGAACTTTGTTCAGTTTGTCTCGGTGACGGATAATGGAAGGAAGGGCAGGCAACTGGTCGACTTCATTTAAATAAACAAATAAAAAATAAGATAAACTCTCAGGAATAGATAAATAATAACAAAAAAATTGTAAAGTGGAGAAAGCGAGAGCGCGCGAATGCACTCAAGCAAACACAAACAGCACAGCATGATGCGTATTTTTTTTTAAAATTGACAAAATAAATCAAAAATAAAAATAAGTGGAAAAGTCGAGAGTGCGCGAGCACACAGGAGCAAAGACAAGCAGCGCAGCTTGATGCGTAGTAAAAAAAATAATAAATAGACAACTGGTCGACCTCATTAGAAATAAAAACCCAAAAGATTAGATAGACAAAAAAACAAACACATAAATGTGGAGAGAAGGGCAGTGCGCACAGGAGCAAAGGTAAACAGCAGACAGACCTGAATCCTTATCTTTACAAGGTCGACCTCAGAACTTTGTTCAGTGTGTCTCGGTGACGGATAATGGAAGGAAGGGCAGGCAACTGGCCGACTTCTTTAAATAAACAAATAAAAAATAACATAAATTGTCAGGAATAGATAAATAATAACAAAAAAATTGTAAAGTGGAGAAAGCGAGAGCGCGCGAATGCACTCAAGCAAACACAAACAGCACAGCACGATGCGTATTTTTTTTAAAATTGACAAAATAAATCAAAACTAAATCAAAAATAAAAATTAGTGGAAAAGGCGAAAGTGCGCGAGCACACAGGAGCAAAGACAAGCAGCGCAGCTTGATGCGTAGTAAAAAAAATAATAAATAGACAACTGGTCGACCTCATTATAAATAAAAACCCCAAAGATTAGATAGACAAACAAACAAACACATAAATGTGGAGAGAAGGGCAGTGCGCGCAGGAGCAAAGGTAAACAGCAGACTGACCTGAATCCTTATCATTACAAGGTCGACCTCAGAACTTTGTTCAGTTTGTCTCGGTGACGGATAATGGAAGGAAGGGCAGGCAACTGGTCGACTTCATTTAAATAAACAAATAAAAAATAAGATAAACTCTCAGGAATAGATAAATAATAACAAAAAAATTGTAAAGTGGAGAAAGCGAGAGCGCGCGAATGCACTCAAGCAAACACAAACAGCACAGCACGATGCGTATTTTTTTTTAAATTGACAAAATAAATCAAAATTAAATCAAAAATAAAAATAAGTGGAAAAGGCGAGAGTGCGGGAGCACACAGGAGCAAAGACAAGCAGCGCAGCATGATGCGTAGTAAAAAAAATAATAAATAGACAACTGGTCGACCTCATTAGAAATAAAAACCGAAAAGATTAGATAGACAAACAAACAAACACATAAATGTGGAGAGAAGGGCAGTGCGCGCAGGAGCAAAGGTAAACAGCAGACAGACCTGCATCTTTATCTTTACAAGGTCGACCTCAGAACTTTGTTCAGTTTGTCTCGGTGACGGATAATGGAAGGAAGGGCAGGCAACTGGTCGACTTCATTTAAATAAACAAATAAAAAATAAGATAAACTCTCAGGAATAGATAAATAATAACAAAAAATTGTAAAGTGGCGAAAGCGAGAGCCCGGGAATGCACTCAAGCAAACACAAACAGCACAGCACGATGCGTATTTTTTTTTTAAATTGACAAAATAAATCAAAAATAAAAATAAGTGGAAAAGGCGAGAGTGCGCGAGCACACAGGAGCAAAGACAAGCAGCGCAGCTTGATGCGTAGTAAAAAAAATAATAAATAGACAACTGGTCGACCTCATTAGAAATTAAAACCCAAAAGATTAGATAGACAAAAAAACAAACACATAAATGTGGAGAGAAGGGCAGTGCGCGCAGGAGCAAAGGTAAACATCAGACAGACCTGAATCCTTATCTTTACAAGGTCGACCTCAGAACTTTGTTCAGTTTGTCTCGGTGACGGATAATGGAAGGAAGGGCAGGCAACTGCTCGACTTCATTTAAATAAACAAATAATAAATAAGATAAACTCTCAGGAATAGATAAATAATAACAAAAAATTGTAAAGTGGAGAAAGCGAGAGCGCGGGAATGCACTCAAGCAAACACAAACCGCACAGCACGATGCGTATTTTTTTTTAAAATAGACAAAATAAATCAAAAATAAAAATAAGTGGAAAAGGCGAGAGTGCGCGAGCCCAGAGGAGCAAAGACAAGCAGCGCAGGTTGATGCGTAGTAAAAAAAATAATAAATAGACAACTGGTCGACCTCATTAGAAATAAAAACCCAAAAGATTAGATAGACAAACAAACAAACACATAAATGTGGAGAGAAGGGCAGTGCGCGCAGGAGCAAAGGTAAACATCAGACAGACCTGAATCCTTATCTTTACAAGGTCGACCTCAGAACTTTGTTCAGTTTGTCTCGGTGACGGATAATGGAAGGAAGGGCAGGCAACTTGTCGACTTCTTTAAATAAACAAATAAAAAATAAGATAAATTCTCAGGAATAGATAAATAATAACAAAAAAATTGTAAAGTGGAGAAAGCGAGAGCGCGCGAATGCACTCAAGCAAACACAAACAGCACAGCACGATGCGTATTTTTTTTTTAAAATTGACAAAATAAATCAAAAATTAAAATAAGTGGAAAAGGCGAGAGTGCGCGAGCACACAGGAGCAAAGACAAGCAGCGCAGCTTGATGCGTAGTAAAAAAAATAATAAATAGACAACTGGTCGACCTCATTAGAAATAAAAACCCAAAAGATTAGATAGACAAACAAACAAACACATAAATGTGGAGAGAAGGGCAGTGCGCACAGGAGCAAAGGTAAACAGCAGACAGACCTGAATCCTTATCTTTACATGGTCGACCTCAGAACTTTGTTCAGTTTGTCTCGGTGACGGATAATGGAAGGAAGGGCAGGCAACTGGTCGACTTCTTTAAATAAACAAATAAAAAATAAGATAAACTCTCAGGAATAGATAAATAATAACAAAAAAATTGTAAAGTGGAGAAAGCGAGAGCGCGCGAATGCACTCAAGCAAACACAAACAGCACAGCACGATGCATATTTTTTTTTAATGGACAAAATAAATCAAAAATAAATCAAAAATAAAAATAAGTGGAAAAGGCGAGAGTGCGCGAGCACACAGGAGCAAAGACAAGCAGCGCAGCTTGATGCGTAGTAAGAAAAATAATAAATAGACAACTGGTCGACCTCATTAGAAATAAAAACCCAAAAGATTAGATAGACAAACAAACAAACACATAAATGTGGAGAGAAGGGCAGTGCGCGCAGGAGCAAAGGTAAACAGCAGACAGACCTGAATCCTTATCTTTACAAGGTCGACCTCAGAACTTTGTTCAGTTTGTCTCGGTGACGGATAATGGAAGGAAGGGCAGGCAACTGGTCGACTTCATTTAAATAAACAAATAAAAAAATAAGATAAACTCTCAGGAATAGATAAATAATAACAAAAAAATTGTAAAGTGGAGAAAGCGAGAGCGCGCGAATGCACTCAAGCAAACACAAACAGCACAGCACGATGCGTATTTTTTTTTAAAATTGACAAAATAAATAAAAAATAAATCAAAAATAAAAATAAGTGGAAAAGGCGAGAGTGCGCGAGCACACAGGAGCAAAGACAAGCAGCGCAGCTTGATGCGTAGTAAAAAAAATAATAAATAGACAACTGGTCGACCTCATTAGAAATAAAAACCCAAAAGATTAGATAGACAAACAAACAAACACATAAATGTGGAGAGAAGGGCAGTGCACGCAGGAGCAAAGGTAAACAGCAGACAGACCTGAATACTTATCTTTACAAGGTCGACCTCAGAACTTTGTTCAGTTTGTCTCGGTGACGGATAATGGAAGGAAGGGCAGGCAACTGGTCGACTTCATTTAAATAAACAAATAATAAATATGATAAACTCTCAGGAATAGATAAATAATAACAAAAAATTGTAAAGTGGAGAAAGCGAGAGCGCGGGAATGCACTCAAGCAAACACAAACCGCACAGCACGATGCGTATTTTTTTTTAAATTGACAAAATAAATCAAAAATAAAAATAAGTGGAAAAGGCGAGAGTGCGCGAGCACAGAGGAGCAAAGACAAGCAGCGCAGCTTGATGCGTAGTAAAAAAAAAAATAAATAGACAACTGGTCGACCTCATTAGAAATAAAAACCCAAAAGATTAGATAGACAAACAAACAAACACATAAATGTGGAGACAAGGGCAGTGCGCGCAGGAGCAAAGGTAAACATCAGACAGACCTGAATCCTTATCTTTCCAAGGTCGACCTCAGAACTTTGTTCAGTTTGTCTCGGTGACGGATAATGGAAGGAAGGGCAGGCAACTTGTCGACTTCTTTAAATAAACAAATAAAAAATAAGATAAATTCTCAGGAATAGATAAATAATAACAAAAAAATTGTAAAGTGGAGAAAGCGAGAGCGCGCGAATGCACTCAAGCAAACACAAACAGCACAGCACGATGCGTATTTTTTTTTAAATTGACAAAATAAATCAAAAATAAATCAAAAATAAAAATAAGTGGAAAAGGCGAGAGTGCGCGAGCACACAGGAGCAAAGACAAGCAGCGCAGCTTGATGCGTTGTAAAAAAAATAATAAATAGACAACTGGTCGACCTCATTAGAAATAAAAACCCAAAAGATTAGATAGACAAACAAACAAACACATAAATGTGGAGAAAAGGGCAGTGCGCGCAGGAGCAAAGGTAAACAGCAGACAGACCTTAATCCTTATCTTTACAAGGTCGACCTCAGAACTTTGTTCAGTTTGTCTCGGTGACGGATAATGGAAGGAAGGGCAGGCAACTTGTCGACTTCTTTAAATAAACAAATAAAAAATAAGATAAATTCTCAGGAATAGATAAATAATAACAAAAATTGTAAAGTGGAGAAAGCGAGAGCGCGGGAATGCACTCAAGCAAACACAAACAGCACAGCACGATGCGTATTTTTTTTTTAAATTGACAAAATAAATCAAAAATAAATCAAAAATAAAAATAAGTGGAAAAGGCGAGAGTGCTCGAGCACACAGGAGCAAAGACAAGCAGCGCAGCTTGATGCGTAGTAAAAAAAATAATAAATAGACAACTGGTAGACCTCATTAGAAATAAAAACCCAAAAGATTAGATAGACAAACAAACAAACACATAAATGTGGAAAGAAGTGCAGTGCGCGCAGGAGCAAAGGTAAATAGCAGACAGACCTGAATACTTATCTTTACAAGGTCGACCTCAGAACTTTGTTCAGTTTGTCTCGGTGACGGATAATGGAAGGAAGGGCAGGCAACTGGTCGACTTCATTTAAATAAACAAATAAAAAATAAGATAAACTCTCAGGAATAGATAAATAATAACAAAAAATTGTAAAGTGGAGAAAGCGAGAGCGCGGGAATGCACTCAAGCAAACACAAACAGCACAGCACGATGCGTATTATTTTTTAAAATAGACAAAATAAATCAAAAATAAAAATAAGTGGAAAATGCGAGAGTGCGCGAGCACACAGGAGCAAAGACAAGCAGCGCAGCTTGATGCGTAGTAAAAAAAATAATAAATAGACAACTGGTCGACCTCATTAGAAATAAAAACCCAAAAGATTAGATAGACAAACAAACACATAAATGTGGAGAGAAGGGCAGTGCGCGCAGGAGCAAAGGTAAACATCAGACAGACCTGAATCCTTATCTTTACAAGGTCGACCTCAGAACTTTGTTCAGTTTGTCTCGGTGACAGATAATGGAAGGAAGGGTAGGCAACTGGTCGACTTCTTTAAATAAACAAATAAAAAATAAGATAAATTCTCAGGAATAGATAAATAATAACAAAAAAATTGTAAAGTGGAGAAAGCGAGAGCGCGCGAATGCACTCAAGCAAACACAAACAGCACAGCACGATGCGTATTTTTTTTTAAATTGACAAAATAAATCAAAAATAAATCAAAAATAAATATTACTGGAAAAGGCGAGAGTGCGCGAGCACACAGGAGCAAAGAGAAGCAGCGCAGCTTGATGCGTAGTAAAAAGAATAATAAATAGACAACTGGTCGACCTCATTAGAAATAAAAACCCAAAAGATTAGATAGACAAACAAACAAACACATAAATGTGGAGAGAAGGGCAGTGCGCGCAGGAGCAAAGGTAAACAGCAGACAGACCTGAATCCTTATCTTTACAAGGTCGACCTCAGAACTTTGTTCAGTTTGTCTCGGTGACGGATAATGGAAGGAAGGGCAGGCAACTGGTCGACTTCTTTAAATAAACAAATAAAAAATAAGATAAACTCTCAGGAATAGATAAATAATAACAAAAAAATTGTAAAGTGGAGAAAGCGAGAGCGCGCGAATGCACTCAAGCAAACACAAACAGCACAGCACGATGCGTATTTTTTTTTAAAAATGACAAAATAAATCACAAATAAATCAAAAATAAAAATTACTGGAAAAGGCGAGAGTGCGCGAGCACACAGGAGCAAAGACAAGCAGCGCAGCTTGATGCGTAGTAAAAAAAATAATAAATAGACAACTGGTCGACCTCATTAGAAATAAAAACCCAAAAGATTAGATAGACAAACAAACAAACACATAAATGTGGAGAGAAGGGCAGTGCGCGCAGGAGCAAAGGTAAACAGCAGACAGACCTGAATCCTTATCTTTACAAGGTCGACCTCAGAACTTTGTTCAGTTTGTCTCGGTGACGGATAATGGAAGGAAGGGCAGGCAACTGGTCGACTTCATTTAAATAAACAAATAAAAAATAAGATAAACTCTCAGGAATAGATAAATAATAACAAAAAAATTGTAAAGTGGAGAAAGCGAGAGCGCGCGAATGCACTCAAGCAAACACAAACAGCACAGCACGATGCGTATTTTTTTTAAATTGACAAAATAAATAAAAAATAAATCAAAAATAAAAATAAGTGGAAAAGGCGAGAGAGCGCGAGCACACAGGAGCAAAGACAAGCAGGGCAGCTTGATGCGTAGTAAAAAAAATAATAAATAGACAACTGGTCGACCTCATTAGAAATAAAAACCCAAAAGATTAGATAGACAAACAAACAAACACATAAATGTGGAGAGAAGGGCAGTGCGCACAGGAGCAAAGGTAAACATCAGACAGACCTGAATCCTTATCTTTACAAGGTCGACTTCAGAACTTTGTTCAGTTTGTCTCGGTGACGGATAATGGAAGGAAGGGCAGGCAACTGGTCGACTTCATTTAAATAAACAAATAAAAAATAAGATAAACTCTCAGGAATAGATAAATAATAACAAAAAAATTGTAAAGTGGAGAAAGCGAGAGCGCGCGAATGCACTCAAGCAAACACAAACAGCACAGCATGATGCGTATTTTTTTTAAATTGACAAAATAAATCAAAAATAAAAATAAGTGGAAAAGGCGAGAGTGTGCGAGCACACAGGAGCAAAGACAAGCAGCGCAGCTTGATGGGTAGTAAAAAAAATAATAAATAGACAACTGGTCGACCTCATTAGAAATAAAAACCCAAAAGATTAGATAGACAAACAAACAAACACATAAATGTGGAGAGAAGGGCAGTGCGCGCAGGAGCAAAGGTAAACAGCAGACAGACCTGAATCCTTATCTTTACAAGGTCGACCTCAGAACTTTGTTCAGTTTGTCTCGGTGACGTATAATGGAAGGAAGGGAGGAAACTGGTCGACTTCATTTAAATAAACAAATAAAAAATAAGTAAACTCTCAGGAATAGATAAATAATAACAAAAAAATTGTAAAGTGGAGAAAGCGAGAGCGCGCGAATGCACTCAAGCAAACACAAACAGCACAGCACGATGCGTAATTTTTTTTTAAATTGACAAAATAAATCATAAATAAATCAAAAATAAAAATAAGTGGAAAAGGCGAGAGTGCGCGAGCACACAGGAGCAAAGACAAGCAGCGCAGCTTGATGCGTAGTAAAAAAATAATAAATAGACAACTGGTCGACCTCATTAGAAATAAAAACCCAAAAGATTAGATAGACAAACAAACAAACACATAAATGTGGAGAGAAGGGCAGTGCGCGCAGGAGCAAAGGTAAACAGCAGACAGACCTTAATCCTTATCTTTACAAGTTCGACCTCAGAACTTTGTTCAGTTTGTCTCGGTGACGGATAATGGAAGGAAGGGCAGGCAACTGGTCGACTTCATTTAAATAAACAAATAAAAAATAAGATAAACTCTCAGGAATAGATAAATAATAACAAAAAAATTGTAAAGTGGAGAAAGCGAGAGCGCGCGAATGCACTCAAGCAAACACAAACAGCACAGCACGATGCGTATTTTTTTAAAATTGACAAAATAAATCAAAAATAAATCAAAAATAAAAATAAGTGGAAAAGGCGAGAGTGCGCGAGCACACAGGAGCAAAGACAAGCAGCGCAGCTTGATGCGTAGTAAAAAAAATAATAAATAGACAACTGGTCGACCTCATTAGAAATAAAAACCCAAAAGATTAGATAGACAAACAAACAAACACATAAATGTGGAGAGAAGGGCAGTACGCGCAGGAGCAAAGGTAAACAGCAGACAGACCTGAATCCTTATCTTTACAAGGTCGACCTCAGAACTTTGTTCAGTTTGTCTCGGTGACGGATAATGGAAGGAAGGGCAGGCAACTGGTCGACTTCATTTAAATAAAAAAATAAAAAATAAGATAAACACTCAGGAATAGATAAATAATAACAAAAAATTGTAAAGTGGAGAAAGGGAGAGCGCGCGAATGCACTCAAGCAAACACAAACAGCACAGCACGATGCGTATTTTTTTTAAATTGACAAAATAAATAAAAAATAAATCTAAAATAAAAATAAGTGGAAAAGGCGAGAGTGCGCGAGCACACAGGAGCAAAGACAAGCAGCGCAGCTTGATGCGTAGTAAAAAAAATAATAAATAGACAACTGGTCGACCTCATTAGAAATAAAAACCCAAAAGATTAGATAGACAAACAAACAAACACATAAATGTGGAGAGAAGGGCAGTGCGCGCAGGAGCAAAGGTAAACAGCAGACAGACCTGAATACTTATCTTTACAAGGTCGACCTCAGAATTTTGTTCAGTTTGTCTCGGTGACGGATAATGGAAGGAAGGGCAGGCAACTGGTCGACTTCATTTAAATAAACAAATAAAAAATAAGATAAACTCTCAGGAATAGATAAATAATAACAAAAAAATTGTAAAGTGGAGAAAGCGAGAGCACGCGAATGCACTCAAGCAAACACAAACAGCACAGCACGATGCGTATTTTTTTTAAATTGACAAAATAAATCAAAAATAAATCAAAAATAAAAATAAGTGTAAAAGGCGAGAGTGCCCGAGCACACAGGAGCAAAGACAAGCAGCGCAGCTTGATGCGTAGTAAAAAAAATAATAAATAGACAACTGGTCGACCTCATTAGAAATAAAAACCCAAAAGATTAGATAGACAAACAAACAAACACATAAATGTGCAGAGATGGGCAGTGCGCGCAGGAGCAAAGGTAAACAGCAGACAGACCTGAATACTTATCTTTACAAGGTCGACCTCAGAACTTTGCTCAGTTTGTCTCGGTGACGGATAATGGAAGGAAGGGCAGGCAACTGGTCGACTTCTTTAAATAAACAAATAAAAAATAACATAAACTCTCAGGAATAGATAAATAATAACAAAAAAATTGTAAAGTGGAGAAAGCGAGAGCGCGCGAATGCACTCAAGCAAACACAAACAGCACAGCACGATGCGTATTTTTTTTTTAAATTGACAAAATAAATCATAAATAAATCAAAAATAAAAATAAGTGGAAAAGGCGAGAGTGCGCGAGCACACAGGAGCAAAGACAAGCAGCGCAGCTTGATGCGTAGTAAAAAAAATAATAAATAGACAGCTGGTCGACCTCATTAGAAATAAAAACCCAAAAGATTAGATAGACAAACAAACAAACACATAAATGTGTTGAGAAGGGCAGTGCGCGCAGGAGCAAAGGTAAACAGCAGACAGACCTGAATCCTTATCTTTACATGGTCGACCTCAGAACTTTGTTCAGTTTGTCTCGGTGACGGATAATGGAAGGAAGGGCAGGCAACTGGTCGACTTCTTTAAATAAACAAATAAAAAATAAGATAAACTCTCAGGAATAGATAAATAATAACAAAAAAATTGTAAAGTGGAGAAAGCGAGAGCGCGCGAATGCACTCAAGCAAACACAAACAGCACAGCACGATGCATATTTTTTTTTAATGGACAAAATAAATCAAAAATAAATCAAAAATAAAAATAAGTGGAAAAGGCGAGAGTGCGCGAGCACACAGGAGCAAAGACAAGCAGCGCAGCTTGATGCGTAGTAAGAAAAATAATAAATAGACAACTGGTCGACCTCATTAGAAATAAAAACCCAAAAGATTAGCTAGACAAACAAACAAACACATAAATGTGGAGAGATGGGCAGTGCGCGCAGGAACAAAGGTAAAAAGCAGACAGACCTGAATACTTATCTTTACAAGGTCGACCTCAGAACTTTGTTCAGTTTGTCTCGGTGACGGATAATGGAAGGAAGGGCAGGCAACTGGTCGACTTCATTTAAATAAACAAATAAAAAATAAGATAAACTCTCAGGAATAGATAAATAATAACAAAAAAATTGTAAAGTGGAGAAAGCGAGAGCGCGCGAATGCACTCAAGCAAACACAAACAGCACAGCACGATGCGTATTTTTTTATATTGACAAAATAAATCAAAAATAAATCAAAAATAACAATAAGTGGAAAAGGCGAGAGTGCGCGAGCACACAGGAGCAAAGACAAGCAGCGCAGCTTGATGCGTAGTAAAAAAAATAATAAATAGACAACTGGTCGACCTCATTAGAAATAAAAACCCAAAAGATTAGATAGACAAACAAACAAACACATAAATGTGTTGAGAAGGGCAGTGCCCGCAGGAGCAAAGGTAAACAGCAGACAGACCTGAATCCTTATCTTTACAAGGTCGACCT